>NC_080046.1:39407688-39497778 GCF_012489685.1 Lotus japonicus | reverse complement strand
GGGATCTTTCTCTATGACTAAATATCATGCAAATATTCCTTTAAAATATCATGTTGAGACACCCAAGGTGATCAGAACCTTTGGGGTAACTAACAAAAGAGGACCCAGAAAGTGGGTACCTAAGGACAAGATTATCTATGTTGCAGATATCCTTGATAGCTCCACTGAAACACCAATCATGGTATCTGGACAGTGGATGCTCGCGTCACATGACGGGAGAAAAGCGTATGTTCCGAGAGCTGAAACTTAAGCCTGGAGGCGAAGTTGGCTTTGGAGGAAATGAAAAGGGTAAAATTATTGGTACTGGTACTATTTGTGTAGATAGTAGTCCATGCATTGATAATGTTTTATTGGTAGACGGCTTAACACATAACTTATTGTCTATAAGTCAATTAGCTGACAAGGGTTATGATGTTATATTCAATCAAAAGTCCTGCCGGGCTGTAAGTCAGATCGATGGCTCTGTTCTGTTTAACAGCAAGAGGAAGAACAACATTTATAAGATCAGATTATCTGAGTTGGAGGCTCAGAATGTGAAGTGCCTTCTGTCTGTTAATGAAGAGCAGTGGGTATGGCATAGACGGTTAGGGCATGCCAGTATGAGAAAGATTTCTCAGCTGAGCAAGCTAAACCTTGTCAGGGGCTTACCCAATCTGAAGTTCGCTTCAGACGCTCTTTGTGAAGCATGTCAGAAAGGCAAATTCACAAAAGTCCCTTTCAAGGCAAAGAATGTTGTCTCAACCTCAAGGCCGTTAGAACTTCTGCATATCGACCTGTTTGGACCAGTGAAAACTGAGTCTATAGGTGGCAAGAGATATGGGATGGTTATCGTTGATGACTATAGCCGCTGGACATGGGTAAAGTTTCTAACCCGCAAGGATGAGTCTCATGCTGTGTTCTCTACCTTCATTGCTCAAGTGCAAAACGAGAAGGCTTGTAGAATTGTGCGTGTCAGAAGTGACCATGGTGGAGAGTTTGAGAATGACAAGTTTGAGAGTCTGTTTGATTCCTATGGAATTACACATGATTTCTCTTGTCCCAGAACCCCTCAACAAAATGGTGTTGTTGAGAGGAAGAACAGAACTCTTCAGGAGATGGCTAGAACCATGCTCCAAGAAACTGGCATGGCTAAGCACTTTTGGGCAGAGGCAGTAAATACAGCATGTTACATTCAGAACAGAATCTCTGTGAGACCAATTCTGAATAAGACTCCTTATGAATTGTGGAAGAACATAAAACCCAACATTTCTTATTTTCATCCTTTTGGCTGTGTTTGTTATGTTCTCAATACTAAGGATAGATTGCATAAATTTGATGCTAAATCTTCTAAGTGTCTATTACTTGGTTATTCTGATAGATCTAAAGGTTTTAGATTTTATAATACTGATGCTAAGACTATTGAAGAATCTATTCATGTTAGATTTGATGATAAGCTTGACTCTGACCAGTCAAAGCTAGTTGAAAAGTTTGCAGATTTAAGCATTAATGTTTCTGACAAAGGCAAAGCTCCAGAGGAAGTTGAGCCAGAGGAAGATGAACCAGAGGAAGAAGCTGGTCCCTCTAACTCACAAACTCTGAAGAAGAGCAGAATCACTGCAGCTCATCCTAAGGAATTGATTCTGGGCAACAAAGATGAACCAGTCAGAACCAGATCCGCCTTCAGACCCTCTGAAGAGACCTTGCTGAGTCTGAAAGGATTGGTGTCCTTAATTGAACCCAAGTCCATAGATGAAGCTCTTCAGGACAAGGATTGGATTCTGGCCATGGAAGAAGAATTGAATCAATTCTCCAAGAACGATGTTTGGAGCTTAGTGAAGAAGCCTGAGAATGTCCATGTTATTGGAACGAAATGGGTATTCAGAAACAAGCTAAATGAGAAAGGAGATGTAGTCAGAAACAAGGCAAGGCTAGTTGCTCAAGGCTACAGCCAGCAGGAAGGAATAGACTACACTGAAACATTTGCTCCAGTAGCAAGACTGGAGGCAATCAGACTATTGATTTCTTTCTCAGTAAATCACAACATAGTTCTACATCAGATGGACGTAAAGAGTGCCTTCCTAAATGGTTATATCTCTGAGGAAGTCTACGTTCATCAACCCCCAGGTTTTGAAGATGAAAAGAAACCAGACCATGTGTTCAAATTGAAGAAATCACTCTACGGTCTGAAGCAAGCTCCCAGAGCATGGTATGAGAGACTTAGCTCATTCCTTCTGGAGAATGAGTTTGTAAGGGGTAAAGTAGATACAACTCTCTTTTGCAAGACTTATAAAGATGATATCTTAATTGTGCAAATTTATGTTGATGATATTATATTTGGTTCTGCTAATCAATCTCTATGCAAAGAATTTTCTGAGATGATGCAGGCTGAATTTGAGATGAGTATGATGGGAGAATTAAAGTACTTTCTGGGAATACAAGTTGATCAAACACCAGAAGGAACATATATCCATCAGAGCAAGTACACTAAAGAACTTCTGAAGAAGTTCAATATGCTGGAATCTACAGTGGCCAAGACTCCAATGCATCCAACATGCATTCTGGAAAAAGAAGATATAAGTGGTAAAGTATGTCAGAAGCTCTATCGTGGCATGATAGGTTCACTTCTGTACTTAACTGCATCTAGGCCAGACATATTATTTAGTGTTCATTTATGTGCTCGTTTCCAATCAGATCCAAGGGAAACCCACTTAACTGCTGTTAAGAGGATCCTAAGGTATCTGAAAGGCACCACTAACCTTGGCTTGATGTATAAGAAAACATCAGAGTATAAGCTTTCAGGTTATTGTGATGCTGATTATGCTGGAGATAGAACAGAGAGAAAAAGTACTTCTGGAAATTGTCAATTTCTGGGAAGCAATCTAGTCTCATGGGCAAGCAAGAGGCAATCAACCATTGCTCTATCAACTGCAGAGGCAGAATATATCTCAGCAGCAATATGCAGCACTCAGATGCTCTGGATGAAACATCAGCTGGAGGATTATCAGATCCTTGAGAGCAATATCCCAATCTATTGTGATAACACTGCTGCAATTTCGTTGAGCAAGAATCCTATCTTGCATTCAAGGGCAAAGCACATTGAGGTAAAGTATCACTTCATTAGAGATTATGTGCAGAAGGGCGTACTTCTTCTGAAGTTTGTTGATACTGACCATCAATGGGCAGATATCTTTACAAAGCCCTTAGCTGAAGATAGATTTAATTTTATTCTGAAAAATCTAAACATGGACTTTTGTCCAGAGTGAAGATAGATCAGAACCTCTGACTATGATACTTCTTGATCAGAAGATGTCTAGTCCAGAAGGTAACTCAATCAGAGTGTGTGTGCCCACTGGTACTGACTCTGAAGCTGAGACAACAACACGTGCGTCAGAACTTCTGATGCATAGTTCCTTGTGCCCGTGTGACAGTCTGTTGTGATTGCGTGTAGATATGCTTATCTTCTGTGTGTGATTGTGTATTTTACTGTTACTGTCTATCTTTAATTTTCAACCGTTGATCTTAAAGTGCTTTTTGAATCAACAACGGTTATTTGATAAAACCCACTATACACACACGTTCTCTCTCACTTCCGGTTTTCACTCTCGCACTCCCTGCTTTTCAAAACCGCCTCCTTCGTGATTTCTCTCTCGATCTCTCTTCATCCTTCAAACTTCATCTTCTACCTCAAACCTTCAACCTCTTCAAAATGGTGAGACAAACCAGAAGATCTACTGCCGATGCACCTCAGTTCCCTCACATGGTAGTCGGTTTGGCAACGGGTCAACGGGGCTCTGAGAACCCAGCACAAGAACAAGCTCAAGCTCAAGAGGAGATTGTTCCTATTGCAGAACGGGGCTGTGCCGTTCACTGTGTATTTCCTCCTGAGGAACTCCAAGTCCTGGCAGAATGGAGATTCAACCTCGACAACTTGGCTGCAAATGGGTTTGATCTCCGTCCTGAAGTCCAAGCTCAAGGTTGGGGAAACTATTTCAATCGACTTCGAGGACCGGTGTATGAGAAGCTAGTAAAGGAATTCTGGAAGCACGCTGATTATGATGACACTCAGGTGGTTTCTTACATACTGGGTAGGAAGATCATCATCACGGAGAAGTCATTCGTGAATCTGCTAGGTGCAGAAACTGCTCATGGGTATCGGTTCTCACTGACGGAATCGAAGCTGAAACCCAGAACCAAGGACATCGTCAACAAGGCCCTGTACACCACTTTCAAACCGGGCAAGACGAGCTACAAAGTGATGGACCTTCACCCCAAACTCAGGGTCTGGCACAAGATCCTGCTCAACTGCATCAATCAACGACCAAAGGGCAGTTCTCCAGACTACATCAACTTCAATCAGAAGGCGATGCTGTTCTTCATTCAAGACAAGGAGAAGATCTGCCTTCCCTACTTCCTGTTCTCCTATTTGAAGGAATGCATCCGGAAGTCTCGCACCACCTCCTCCATCAAGTCAGCCATCAAATATATCCCTTTTGGGAGGCTGATCTCAGACTTTCTCATTGAAAGCAACTTGGTGCAAGATTTGATCAATGCTGGTTGCACAGAGGACTTGAGCACAATTGTTAGCGATGTCTTCACTGCCAACTCTCTGAAGAAGATGGGTTTGGTCCAGAAGAAGATTGCTCCTGCTCATGAGGACACATCTTCTGAGATCAGAGGAAGAAGAATGCCTCTGAATGACTACCCTCTGTGGACTCAAGCAGACCATCCTGAAGCCATCAGATGCTATGTTGAAGACCTCAGGGCTCAAGGATTCGAGATTGACCTTGATGATTTCGTCAGCAGACTTCCACCAGCTCCAGAGTTTCCTTCTCCTCCCAAGAAGAAAACCAAGAGGAAGATGATTCTGGACGAATCCTCAGAGGAATCTGATGTCCCTCTGGTCAAGAAGGCGAAGAGCAAGCCTGATGATGATGATGGTGATGATAGTGAGGATGGTCCTCCAAAGAAGAAGCAGAAGAAAGTCAGAATTGTGGTGAAGCCTACTCGGGTGGAACCAGCTGCTGCAGAGGTCAGAAGGACTGAACCTCCTGCCAGAGTGACTCGATCATCAGCACATACAAGTAAGCCTGCACTTACCTCTGATGATGATTTGAATTTATTTGATGCACTCCCAATTTCTGCCTTACTCCAACACTCTTCAAATCCCCTCACTCCTATTCATGAATCCCAGCCAGCCGCACAAACCACCTCTCCACCACATTCCCCAAGATCTTCATTCTTTCAACCTTCTCCTACTGAAGCACCACTCTGGAATTTGCTTCAGAACCAACCCTCTAGGTCAGAAGATCCAACCTCTCTCCTTACCATTCCATACGACTCATTAACTTCTGAACCCATCATCCCCAACCAACCAGAACCCAAACCAACAGAACCACAACCCAGAACGTCTGATCACTCTGCTCCCAGAGCATCAGCACGTCCTGCTGACAGAACCACGGATACAGACTCTTCATCAGCCTTCACACCTGTATCCTTCCCCATCAATGTCTTTGACTCTCCTCCCTCCAATACCTCTGAATCACTTAGAAAATTCATGGAGGTTAGGAAAGAGAAGGTATCTGCCTTGGAAGAATATTACCTTACCTGTCCAAGCCCTAGGCAATATCCTGGCCCTAGACCTGAACGTCTAGTTGACCCAGATGAACCTATCTTGGCCAATCCTATCCAAGAGGCAGACCCCTTAGTCCAACAGGCTCACCCTGTCCCTGACCAACAAGAGCCAATTCAACCAGACCCTGAACCTGAACAATCAGTATCTAACCAATCCTCGGTTAGATCACCTCACCCTCTGGTTGAAACTTCAGACCCTCATCGTGGAACCTCTGAACCCAATGCTCCCATAATTAACATTGGTTCTCCACAAGGTGCCTCTGAAGCTCATAGCAGCAATCACCCAGCCTCTCCTGCACCCAACCTCTCCATCATTCCCTATACTCACCTTCAACCCACATCTCTCTCTGAGTGCATCAATATTTTCAATCATGAAGCCTCCTTGAGGCTCCGCAATGTGCACGGTCAGACTGACCTCAGTGAGAATGCTGAAAATGTGGCTGATGAGTGGAACGATTTGAGCACTTGGCTGGTGGCTCAGTTTCCCGTTATGCTGCAGCTCCTGCATGCAGAGGGAAGTCAGAGCATTGAGGCTGCAAAGCAAAGGTTTGCTAGGAGGGTGGCTCTTCATGAACTCGAACAGAGAACCAAGCTTCTTGAAGCCATTGAAGAAGCCAAGAGACAGAAAGAACAAGAAGAAGAAGCTGCCCGTCAAGCAGCAGCTCAGGCTGAACAAGCCAGACTTGAGGCAGAACGTCTTGAAGCTGAGGCTGAGGCAGAGCGACTTGCACCAGTTCTGTTTACTCCTGCTGCTTCTGCTTCCATTCCAGAACCTCAAGCTGCTCAGAACGTTCCTTCAAGCTCTACTCCGACAAGCTCATCCAGACTCGACATCATGGAACAACGTCTTGACACTCATGAATCCATGCTGATTGAGATGAAGCACATGATGATGGAACTTCTGCGCCGTACTGCCAAATCTTAGTCTTTTAAGATCTCTTCTTTTTCTTCCTTTTCCTTTTTATTTAACGTTGTTTTATTTCAACTCTGCGTATTTACTTACTTTAATTTGTTCATTTGTGATTCTATATGCATATATCTATATATATTTGTGGCACATATGTTTGCAAAACCTGTTTTATTCATAAGTGTTCTATGTTTACATCATAATTCTTTCCATCATACATTATTCCCTATATCTAGAATGGAGGATCCTTCCTCATTCTTCTGCATTCTTGGCGCTGCTCCACTCTTTCCTTCTCCAGACGATCCAATGCATACTCTATGTTGCCAAGTTTGATGCTTAGATCATCTTTTTCTAGACTATCTTCTGTCGTCTTAAGTCTCTTTTCCACAGTCTCCTTCTCTTCCAGCAGATTCAGCTCCCGCCGGCAAAGCTCCTGAATCTCTTCCACGAAGCAGAGGAACTCCTTCAGATCTTTCTCCATCTCTGGACCAAGATCTTCTTCAAGCAGTGTCTTCGTCAGCTCTTGTATGGTCTTTGTACCATCGGGATGCCTAATATTGAGGAACATATCTTCCTCAAACGCCTTCCTTCTGAGCTCTTCTAATGCCATTCTGTATGATGCCATTTTTTTCTGAATATTATTCGAGGTGTGAAGCTTACCTTTCTCTCCAACGTTTTTATAGGCTTCACTTTCTCTCTGAAAGTTAATGCTCTTACAGTTTCTCGAGGTTAAGTACTTGGTAACTGACCCTTCTATTTCCTCACTTGACCGGTGGTAAACGTTCATCCCTTGCATTAACTCTTCTATTTATTATCGCCTCACTCTGATTCTTACATCGTCTTCATTTTCTTTCAACTTAGACCTTCTCTAAGGGGGAAGTACCTTGTACTTCAAGCTAAGTTTTTCACACCCCAAGCTTTTTGCTTATGACAAAAAGGGGGAGTAAACCCAGTTTTTGATGTAAGATGTGTTAGTGTGACTTATTTTTCTTTTGGAGATTTTAAGAGTTCCACCTTCATGACCATAGATGTGTCACTGGGCAAATACAAGGAATACATTTCACTTCTTCTGAAGTGATTCTAAGTTGACTCTGATACCCAAGACTCTGATACCTTGTCCATGACTCTGATCACTTATGCGCTCTGATTATTCGTTTTTCATCTATGTCATAAGCTTTTCACTCTGAACTCTTATATGATTTAGCTCAGAATCTAGACTTTACTAACGTTTTCATCAAGTATTAGATTCAGGGGGAGCTAAGCTCAGAATCAAGCAGTAACTTGAATTCAGAATGAGCAAGATAAACTATTCACATCAGGATAAGTCTTATTCTATATCTCTAAACTCTGAGTGAATTCAGTTTAATGTTTAAGAATTGTTCATCAAAAATCTTAGTTTTGTCATCATCAAAAAGGGGGAGATTGTAAGATCAAGTTTTGATCTAGTAGTACAACTCTATGTTTTGATGATTACAAGTTAACCTTTTGATATGAACAATTGTGGTACTCTAACGTATTTTTCTGAGTGTGCTATTTACAGGCTCTGACCCTGACTCAATTTCACACAAATCAGAAGCACTGTGTATAAAGGGTAACCCAAGCAACGCTTTCGCATTCACCATGTTCAGTATGAACAGTGGAAAAGCTTCAGAAGATCTGAAGCTATACAAACTCTGATGAGGACTCAGTCGCTAGAAGCTCTGATGATCCAGAAGTTCTGACAACCAAGAAACACTGAAGGTTCAGATGTTCCGATGGTGTAGAAGACTCTGAAGATCCAGAAGCTGAATAGTGGAAACTCTGAAGTCCAGAAGCAAGAAACTCTGAAGGCCATGTTCTTCCCTCTGAGTTCAGAATCAGAAGATACAATGGTCAGAGGATCTGTGCTATCCCTCTGACTCTGATCAACCTGCTTCACAAGTTCCAATACGAAGCATTCCTCTGATCAGAAGTCTCCTAGGTTAAAAGGTCAAGTCGCTATCCAAGTACAAAAGCAAGTGTACCTTCCTGACGACCTACCTAACGTTCTCAGCCACAGCAGAAGCTGGATTTTCCAGAACTGCCCTCCAACGGTAGCATTTCCATGCAACGCTCAACCCTAATCCTTGGAGTATATATAGAGGCTGAAGATTGAAAGAAGCGGCTAAGAAACTAAGAAGCAACACACGCGCAAGACATTCAAAATATTCTAAGCTTTCTTTCATCTTGTAATTTATTTAGTTTACACTCAGCTTATTCAGAAGCAAACCCTTGTAAACACCAACCTCAAACAGTTGTTTGATTTTCCTTTAGGAGATCAAGGTTGATCGGATCCTAGAGAAGACTAAGAGAGTGAATCTTAGTGTGAGCTAAGTCAGTGTAATTGTTAGTCACTTGTAGGTTTCAAGTGCAGTTGTAACTCTTACCTGATTAGTGGATTGCCTTCATTCTAAGAAGGAAGAAATCACCTTAACGGGTGGACTGGAGTAGCTTGAGTGATTTATCAAGTGAACCAGGATAAAATCCTTGTGTGCTTTTCTATCTCTATCTTTTGCACTTAGTTCTCGAAAAGATTTGTTAAAATCTTTAAGGTGGTAGTTTTGTACTGAAAACGTTATTCAAACCCCCCCCTTTCTACCGTTTTTCATACCTTCACGTAGGATATTGTCACTTCCTACCTTGAATTCTGGGTCCTTACCCTGAATTACCAAGTTCCTTTTCCCGATCAGAAACTCATCTTGTAACTGTTGGTCTCAGATTTCTTCCATCAATCCATTGGTAATTCTGATCATTCCAAACTTCAGTTCTCCCTCGGACAATCTCACATCCAAGCTCAAATCTCTAAATTGTTCCAGCAGTTGAAGTTCCTTAATTATCATTGACGAGATGTGCATCTTCCTGCTCAAGGCATCAGCAACAACGTTCGCCTTTCCAGGATGATATTGCAGAGTAAACTCATAATCTTTGAGAAATTCCATCCACCGACGCTGTCTCATGTTCAGCTCCTTCTGCTCAAACAAGTACTTCAAGCTCTTATGATCACTGAATATGGTGAAATTGCATCCATATAAGTGATGTCTCCAAATCTTCAGCGCAAATACGATGACAGCTAGCTCTAATTCATGAGTTGGATAATTCTTCTCATGAACCTTCAGTTGTCTTGAAGCATAAGCAACTACCTTCCGATGTTGCATCAGCACACATCCCAAACCTTGATGCGAAGCATCACAATACACCTCGTAAGGTTCCTCTGGTTGCGGTAGAACGAGTACAGGTGACGTCGTCAAACGTTCCTTCATCGTCTGAAAACTAGTTTCGCACGCTTCGGTCCATGCAAAAGGTTGATCTTTCCTTGTGAGTTCAGTCAACGGTCCAACAATCTTGGCGAAATTTTCGATGAAGCGACGGTAATAACCCGCCAAACCAACGAAACTCCTGGTCTCAGTCACTATCTTTGGCCGTTCCCATGACAATACGGTCTCTACCTTTGCTGGGTCCACAGCTATCCCCTCCTTAGAGATCACATGGCCTAAGAATTTTACCTCTTCGAGCCAAAATTCGCACTTAGAAGGATTGGCATACAACTCCTTCTCCCTCAGCACTTGTAAAACTTGTCGCAAGTGCCCCTCATGGTCCTCAGCATTCTTTGAGTAGATCAGAATATCGTTGATAAACACCACGACGAACCGATCTAAGAATGTATGGAAAGTCCTGTTCATGTAATCCATGAATATGGCAGGTGTGTTTGTCACTCCAAATGGCATCACTAAGTACTCATAGTGTCCATAACGGGTTCTGAATGCCGTCTTCTGAATATCCTCGGTCTTGACTCTGATTTGATGATAACCCGACTCCAGATCGATCTTTGAGAATATCGCAGCTCCTCGCAGTTGATCCATCAAATCATCAATTCTAGGTAACGGATACCTATTCTTGACGGTTACTTTGTTCAGTTGTCGGTAGTCGACACACAATCTCGATTTCCCGTCCTTCTTCTTCACCAATAAGACTGGCGCTCCCCAAGGTGAAACGCTTGGTCGAATAAATCCCTTCGACAAAAGATCTTCTAGTTGGGACTTCAATTCCACTAGCTCCGCAGGTGCCATACGATATGGTGCAATCGAAATCGGCCCTGTTCCCGGTACGATGTCAATAGCAAACTCAATGTCGCGTACAGGCGGCAATCCAGGTACATCGCCAGGAAAAACATCCGTGAAGTCTCTCACCACTGAAATATTATCAACTTCCGGATTCCCTTTACTCTCCAAGCTTAGCAAAACGGAATACTCTTGAGATCCCTCGTTCAAAGAGACGCTAATATGATTGGCAGATAGATACTCGGAAAGATCCGAATCAGGAAATACCACTCTCTTTCGGTTGCAGTCCAAAAGACAATGATAGTGGGACAACCAATCCATTCCTAGGATAACGTCTAGGTTCTTGAGAGTTAGACATACTAGGTTAGCATGGTAGACTCTATTGTTATATGTTACCGGACAGTACATACATGTCGTATTAGCAAGTAGAGTCTTGGCAGGAGTAGTAACTATAAGATCGAAGCTCAAAGCAGTAATAGGAAGTCTTAATCTGATCGCACATTCTCTAGAGATAAATGAATGCGTTGCACCCGAATCAAAAAGTACGGATAGGAGATTACCGTCAATCTCGCAGTCGCCTCTAATCAGTCCATCGACCCCCTCAGCATCTTCACCATCCATGGTGTAGACTCTCGCCTTTGCAGCAGGACGCTTTCCTCGAGCAGTGTTGACGGTTGGTTCCGTCTTAGGTTCCCTGCACTGTGCAGCAGTATGCCCCAATTTGTTACAGTTGAAGCATTGGGGTCTCGTGTCGGGACAAGCACGAGCAAAATGCCCTGGCTTCCCACACTTGAAGCAAGTCAACTCCCTGTTCTGAGTCTGACTTCCAGAACCACCAGCAGCACCCGTCATGGGTCTGTAAGATCCTGAAGCAAACCCTCTACTAGTAGGACGCTGATACGGCCTCCTGTTCTGAAATCACCCACATAGTTGAAATCCCTGTGGACCAAGAGCACAAGCACCACTTGTGTTCCATGACCACCACCAACATGTTTGAGGCCATTGATGACCACCCTTTAACCGAAATCTCCGAAAGCCCCGGTCACCTCTTGCTCCTGAAGCTATGGCTGAGAGAAGAGGATCTCTTCGCCAAACGCATTGCGCGCAAAGAAACCAGAATGGACTCTGTCAAAGCTGAACTCTTCCAACTCTGTTCCTTCTTCTTCATCTTCTAGGGCTTCTTCTTCACCCTCTTGTTCACTTCCTGGACCAGTGAACAGAACCACCCAGACCAACACCACAGTGTTTGCAAAAAGTGGTGGATTCCTTCCATGGTGTCGCTTTGCACTTCGCTTGTGTTTGTGTTTCTGGTTCAGGTGAAGGTGCATGGGTACTGGAAGGTGTGGGAGCAGTTGCAGAGGGAGAGGAATGATGGAAGTGCGGTGACGAGGTGTATTCAGGAGTTGAGGATGAAAGGGGCGAGTTTTGATCTTTCTAAGGAGCCTCAGAGTGGGAAGAGGATGAAGAGCTCAAGTGTTGAGATCAAATGGAAGCCAGTTACTTGGTGTTCTCATAATTTGCTTACTATTTGTCTTGTTTGCTTTACAAGTTTGGCTTTTCCTGCTTCCAAGCTTGTTCTCTGCGGCTTGTGATGATGGTCGATTTGCTCTTCAGTGAAGCATGGATTTGGAATTGGTTGAGGGACTGATTTTGGTAATGGTTTCTCTGATCAGATCTTTTCTTATTTCTCTTCATTTATGCAATTTGTATGTGAGTTTTTCTGGCTTAGTGGTGATATTTTCTCTTGCATTCAAAAAAGCCCAAAACTCCCGAGCGAAGACCAGGAGAAGTGACAGTAGAAAAGGTTTGCTGGGAGAAGGGCGGCGACAGCTCAACGGAGAGCCAGCGACGATGTGGAACAGATTCTGATTACGAAGTAGAGAGGTAACTTGCTTTCGCCATAGAAGGAAGTTCTAAGAATTCAAGGAACCGTGATCATGATGGAAGGAGGGACGGTCTAAAAGAGGGTTCCTTATCTGTTGGGTAGTTTTTTTTTTTGACAAAGTTTACGACTCTGGAAACAAAGGAGACTAGTCGAATACGCGTTCTTTTTCAACCAAAAAAAAAAGAATACGCGTTCTTTAGTTTATTCTAAAAACTAGTCTTTTGTTTTGCCTGTGCACGGGAAAAATAATATAGAATTATTAAAATATAATTTTATAATAATTAATTTATATTTTAGATCTAAAATAAAATAGATAATTTTTTAATATTTAGATATTAAAGTATAACTTTTAAAAAATTAATTTATTGCTAAAAATTATTGTGATTTTGTTAATTTTAATTTATGCCTTAAACTGATTGAGTTTTGAAATTTTTTGTCTAGATTTTAATTTTTTTATGATTGATAATGAGTTAAAAAAAATTAAAAAAATTTCGTCACTTTTTTAAATTAAAAAAAAATTGAACGTAAAAATGGATTGAGATTTGATTTTCAGGAGAGAGAAGGTGAAAATAAAATAAAAAATATGCTTTTAAAAACACTGATGCAGTCTTTTGGAGATGACGTCAGTAGTAAGTTAGTTTCCCCGTTGTCAAACTCGAACCATTGTCTGATGCAGTCTTTTGACATGATGACGTCAGTAGTAAATTAGTTTCCCTGTTGTCAAACTCCCACAGGACGGTTCCTCCCTAATGTCTGAAAACTAGTATCTAAGCCCGTGCTTTGCACGGTAAATGTTTTATTAAAAGATTAATAATATATTTATAAATTAATATATATTATTGTATGATTTTGAAATATAAATATAAATTAAATAATCATCATCTGAATTAAAGAAATCTTATCTACTGTAAAAAAAAAAAAAAATCTACAAATTTTGTGGATATAAACAATGAAATATATCAATTAAGAACATAGCGTATCAAGTGAGAACAATGTTTATTGTGACGGGTGAGAGCATCAAATCGTGAGTGTACAATTATAAATGGATAGTTGAGATTTAATGTCATTTAATGATCATGTGCTTTTTTTAAAAAATCATGTGACTTTATGTTTTAATCTTCATCATTCATGCTAGATTTAATGGTCACGATTTAATACTCTTATTTCTCAAAATAAACATTGCTCTTACTTGATACGCTCCTTATCAATTATATTGATTTTTTTTTGTTCGAAAATATACATTGCACTCTCTAAGAATTGATCTCTGGACCCCCACGCCAAACTCATATGTTTCATAGCTCTTACCACTTGTGCTATCTTTTGGGGACTATCAATCATAGTGATTAATATAAATATTAATGTGTTAAATCACTCTACAGCATATTTTCACTATCAAATTTCATGTAAAATGTTTCTCCCCGTAAGAGTTTTTACTTTTTAATAAATAAATGTGTATCTATGTTAATTTATTTCAATCCCCATGACACAAATTTTAGTATCAAAGTTTCATATTTTTATATGAGTTTAATGGATATGCACTGACAGTGTAAAATAGTTTTACACAGACATCCAATTGAATTTCGCCAAATCAGAAAATATCTTATTTTTTTAATTAAAATTAAAGTCAAATCTAATTATCTCTCCTATGTGGCATGCTTTGATTGGATGACTGTGTAAAACTATTTTACACTGTCAGTGCATATCCATTAAACTCTTTTTATATATATTTACTTCTAAACTTACGAAAAAAAACTAAAATTATATTTGTTATTTTTAACTTGAAAATATTTTAATGTGAATGTTCTTCCCTATGAGAGCCATATTTTCACAATCAAGTTGTAATGCTTGTGCATATCTACTCTTAAAATTATTTAAAAAGTCCGAAAAAAGTACAAATATTATATTAAAACATATTTTCTATTAGTTTCAACTTAAAAGTATTTTTATATAATATATTCCTCCCCGTAGAACCTTTTTACTATGTAATAAATAAAAATAGACAAAATATGTTGACTTATTCAAATGCTTGTGTAACAAATTTTTAATATCAAAATTTCACATATATATATATATATAGAAATTCTAAAATTATATAGAAATTTATTTTTTGTTATTCTTAACTTGAAAATATTATAATGTAAATATTCTTCCCCGTGAGAGCCCTAATAAAACATATTTTCTATTAGTTCAAGTTGAACGCCCTTTCATGAAAAAAAGAATTCCTATCAAAAGTCAAAACAATTGGGGAGAACATAAATTAGTACATTGAACTAATGGAATGGTGCACAACCTAGCGCTTGCCATGTACCTACCGCATACCATTTTATTGACTCACTTAGCCAGCCATATACCATTTTTTACATATTTCAAGTCCTAACAAAAGAAAAGAAAAACAGCAGAAATATACAGCTTTATTATTGCTAAGATCTGATGGTGTAATTAAACATGAACATTGAAAATAAAGTTTGAGGTGTTCAAGTCATTATTTAAATCCAAGCTGGCACAGCGTAGCGCTTTTTCTTTTCTGTGCTTTAACATTTTATTCAATCATGAACAAAATTAAAAGGTACATCATTCAAAAGAATATCATCCGCCATAGGGCATCCTTCTAACCAAACTTTATCTACAAATTGAAAAATAATTTTAGACAACAGTGGTATTGCATTGTCTCTTGACATGCACTAATTGACACCAATGAAGGGATTGAGCAAAGTGTTTGCAATCTTTTAGAACCATATTAAGATAAGAACCGATGTCTTTATCATTCTTCAAAGAATTATAGAATATGATTTTGGAAGGCTTTCTTACTCTTCTCAACCAAGTGGCCAAGGAAATTGCAGCAATTTGTTAAACAGGCCATTTATCAGAATGGGATAGTAGCTGTGTGACCCAATCAAAGAAAGAAACTGTTAGGGAAATGATCAAGACTGAGAAAGGAGAAGCAAACCAGATTGGATAAACCAGAGAGCGTCAATTGAACATGATAAACCATTCAATTGGTCCAGCAGAATACATGTGTGCAGCAAATAAATGGAAACTATTTATAAAACCTAGTATTTTATCTGGAAAATACCCTAGAAAACCACAAGATTATTTCATCGTTCTAAACATCACATTTAATATTCCTCTTAATAATGTTCATCAAGTAAACCATCTAAACATATAAGATGTATTATTTCTCCAGCTTAATTTAGTTATGGAAAATATAGAAAATTAAGATGAACACATAATTCTGGATCCAAGGAAGGCAAATCATTCAAAAAGTTGTTCCTGAAATAAGTGGAAAAAAGGGTGTAAGAAGGCAGTAAGTGTATCTTCCTCTTGTAGCTTCAACATAAAAGATGAAAAAAGGGAAGTTATTAAAAAAATTGAAAAGCAATTAGCATGTTTATTGACTGATTAAAAACAGGATAGATAGCTCTCATCCATGGGGCTTCAATAATGGACTTCTCCTTTCACACATTTTAAAAATCAGAGAGAATGACTCTCCATCCTAATTTTCTCTATTTAGCTACAACTAACTAATCTCTTCTAAAACTAACTAACCCACCTTGCTAATTCCAACTACCTACCTCAACTCATCTTCATTATCCTAACAGTATCGGCCAACACACATGAATCTCTTCTTACAAATGCATGGTAACTCAGGATTTGAGCATTTAACAGCCTAAATTTCCATATGAACATCATAAAACAGCACCTGCAAATTCAGATAAAGATTCCCACCTGCATACTGCAAAGGACATTTCCAATCTGATTTCGAAAAATTGTACTTTCAGGTTCAGCAGTTGGCTGGATGATTATTTGATTCTTGCTTCTTCACTATTTAGTTTCTACAAAGGCAAGATGTTTTGGCATTAGAATAGAATCCAAAGAAAGAATATATGATCAGATAAAATTGCACATTTGTGAATAAAATTGCATAGCTTACTCATCGAATAAACTATTTTTAAAATTTTGATCCTGAACCATGTTGCGGTGCCTATGAAAAGCCATGCCACGACCCAGAAGCTTCTTGCTACTGAAGTTAAAGTGTCTGGTTAAAACCTCAGACATAAAATGCCTTCTAGGGGCTGCCTCAGAATCCATGTTACTATCTAATGTTAAAAAAACATACATGAGTATCATTTTTAATACTCATCATCAGAACAGATAGTGGTCTAGTGTTGAATTCTTCTTCTTCATTCTTAGCCATCTGTGCCAATAAAATAAAGTGTTAATTGGGTAAAATATTAAATCATAGTATAAACACATCTAAATACTAAGGAAAACCAATTCCATATGCAGAATGAGAAAAGATGGATAATACTAAAATTCCACCAAGAAAGGAAATGTTCAATGATCACATTCTCAGAAATCCAATTGGTATTTTTTTTTCCCAAAATTTGAAATCCAATCGAGGTAAAAAGACATTGAAGAGGATAGGGACCCTATTAGGGGAATAGCGAGAGATTTTAGGAAATGACAGTGCAGAGAAAACAAACAATTTTCAGCAAATCCAAAATAAAGGCAGCCAGGGTGGAGAAGATGGCATTAGAATTTGTCCATAGCAGATAATCAAACAACAGACATACCATAAGCCAAATCAGTAAGCCACTTCCTTGCTAGAATTCATCTTTCACAATCTCCCTTTCTTTTCGATCATTTGAACAATAGTCTCATCGTAAAAGCACAATTGAGTGTGAAGGTCTCTGGTGAAAAAAAATGAACCGTGGACTGGCCGGATTTTCTTCGGAAGAGGCTTCAACCAAGAGACCGTTCAATTTGGAGTCGAGCGAGTTGAGGATGTGCTTTCCTCTCTTCAGGTTTTTTCTCCTCCTTTAGACATATCATCTTTGATCTCTCAGTCTTGAGATATACAGATCTTCAGGCTGCCCAAGCGAAGGCAAGATGATTAGCATTAGACAAAGCTAACTATAGTTATGAGTTACAGCAAGGGAATTTAGCTGATATGAATATGACCAGACTAAATAAAACTATGCTCAAGACCAGAAGTCCAAACATCTTGTGTCAGGGAAGGAAATAATAATACGAACCCCTCATTTCAACAAAACCCAGATTTAGGAAGCATGAACCGACCATATATGATGGAGCTCAAAGTTCCATGTTCGTGATCCATGAAAAGGCTAGAGATCCGTCCATATCACATGTAAGAGTTCATCGATCTGCAATGCTCTGTCAAAATGCTTTCAATCTGTGCATTTCGATCCGATGGAAAAGCCCTGCAAAATTTACAGGAAAAAAAAACCAAGGTTTTACTAAGAATGCCAAATTACATAATAAAGCATGACAAAACATCATGGTGAGGAATTAACAGGATCACACAGTCCCGACTTGCAATACCCTCTTCAAGTGAATTCTGGATTCTCCATATGTTAGCATCTTCACCTATCAAGCTCTGCAAACACAACCTTATATATCAGTCAAGTCGGCACTTTTTCCAACATCATGATTCTGAGAGACAAAATACCTCATACCTGGTGTTTTTCCAACATCTTTGTTAACTACCTAAATATAATAAAAATATAGATTTGATAATAAAAACATAACTGTCTTTCGAAGAGGATAAGATAGAAAAATATAGATCCATACCTCCAAACTCCAGGCCCCAGATAGAAATCAAAAGCTCTAAAAAAATTCACAAAGAACCCTGAAAGCTTCTGTCTCAGCACAAGGTGATATCTTTCCTTAATACCAATACCCTGAAAAATGAATGCAGAAACTAAACTCATTCACCATGGTTGCTAAAACCGCTGACAAAATCTGATTAGACATGCATATATAGAAAGACTCTTCACATATTACTTTACATGAAGATAACAGCAAAGACTCCAAAAATTGAAATAGCTAGCTTCTTATATATTAAGACAAAACACAATACAAAACCAGAAACTATAATCTAAAATATCATTCCCACTCTCTCTCTCTTGTTCTGATATATGAAACAAAGGAGAAGAAGAAAAACAAAAACGATTGAAAGAAGAAAATGGTCAAAGATAAATGAGCAAAAGGGAGGAGGAGGAGAAGGAGAAGATCTTACCGATGGATTTTTCGGAAGCACCGGGGTTTGAAAGTTGCTGTGTGTGGCTTCGAGGGAGAGGACGCGCGAGATCTGGAGATTTGGGCGCGGTTGAAGATCTGCTGAGGGAGAGAGAGAGAGAGCGAGAGAGCGGCTGGGAGTGAGAGAGGGAGAGGGGGGGCCTAGAGGCGGCGGCTGGGCGTGGGAGGGAGCGGTGGCGGTCCAAGGAAGGTATGCACGGTCGTTGGTGATCTAGCGCCACCGTTAGCAGAGAAAGAAGGTGAGATGAGTTTCCGGAGCAGGAAGAGGAAAATAATTTTGAGACAGATCCAGAATTTGAAAACAAATATGGAGAGAGAGATAAAAGTGATTCAATTTGAATTTCAAAAGTTTCCAATTCCCACAATTTGTCGAATTCGTGCTCCTTGACTTTACTGACAAACAGGGAGAAAACGGGGAAGGTTAAAGCAGTTCTGTGGTTCTTGCAAGGAGAAAACGGGGAAGGAAACAGAACACAGTCAAAACATATACATATCCACAGTGGGACAAAACATATAACTCCATTGAAATAAGGAAAACCGAAAGCAGGATGCTAATGTGACGCGTGGCAAATTGCTGTGGTAACGACACGTCGTTATTTTGTCGTTGGAAGAGGCTTGTGTTTTGTATCTAGTATAGATGCCAAATATAAATACCCTAATGTCTGAAAATGCCAAATATAAATACACACCCGCTTTAGCTCTTTCACCTCAGTAATGGACAACGCCAGGTGCAGGTACACTTCCCCCATAACCTTGTTATTAACTTTGATTTCAATTAAATACGATGGCTCTGATACCAATCCATTTAAGCAATCATCCCCAACATTGCTAGTTATCATTATGGCCATTTCTTGTCATGCTATGGCCGCATCTGTCGCTGACATGAGCTTGCGAGTTACTTCAATTGTGTTCCACTTGTCCGGTGTAGCTGCTTGTGAGCTGTTGCTGTGGATTCTCCTCTCTGACTTTTGGTATATCATTATCATCAACTTGCTCCTTTCACTGCAGCTCTTCTTGCCTTGCTTCGTTGACTGCATAAAGAATATCAGAGAGCTCCTCCGTCGTGATGGTGGTGACACGGCTCAAATCCAAAATACAGACGATCCGGTGTAATGATGCGAGTGCTTTATATATATACGCTTGTGCTTTTAGCTTATATATATAGAAAATCAGTGGAACATAATTGATTTTACATTACTGTATTAGTGTAAGATTGGATAGCTAGCGTTTTGTTAAATTTAAAAAAAAAAAAAAAACCATTGTGTACAGGTTCGAATCACTTATTGCATTCTTTACTGAAATGAAGTGAAGTACGAATAATTAATTAATTAAAAGTTATGAAGAATCCTTAAACTATGTTTGATTTAGGGGTTGATTTGACGGGTCCCTGCTTAAGCTCTGTTTCATTCAACACCGCCGGACTCACTGTTAAATAGTAGTTTTTTGAAAAATGAAATAAAACAGAAATTAGTAAGTACCAATTTTAGTTCACAAATTAGCTACTACGCAAGTACCAATAATATGTTAATTCAGTTGTAAGTAAGCTATATTTCTTTAAAAATGAAATCATAAACTCAAATTCTAGAAAAAATATTTATTAAAAAGGAGATGAAATCATTTTCCTTCTGAGTAAAAACATCCGTCAAAAACTATTTAAGTGCACCAAGTTTTTATTTCTACTTTGCTGCACACTGTTGATAGCGGAGCAAAGTAAACCGAAGCCGTCTTGAAGTGTGGCAGGATAAAAGCTTTTTTTCTTTTTTGGTACATGAGCTAAATAAAAAGAAAAACTAGGGCCTCATAGAGGCGACCCCCGAGGCATCCGCTAAGAGAAGCAAAGCTATATCCTGAGGAGGCTCCTCAACCACCACCAGGTCTCCTTGTTGATCCGCTCCGTGCTTAGTCAGAAAGTCCGCACAAGCATTCCCTTCCCGCAAGGTGTGCTTAAGCAACACCTCCCACGGCCGACTCAAAAGATCCTTGATATCCCAAACAAGCGAAGCAAACACATGCCCCGACGGCGGGGTAGACTCAATCAACCGCACAGCGTTCATGGAATCTGATTGACACTCCACAACCCGATATCCCCTATCCCAAGCCATAGTTAAACCATGAAACAAGGCCAACAACTCTAAGTGAAGAATCCTTGAATCATCAAGAAAACCATAGATAAAAGCTGATTCCAAAGATAGATAAATATAGGAACATAAATAATGAGATTAAAGTCAAATAATTAATTTTATCATGCGCCCAAATTTTTTATGCAAATTAGTGTTTTTTTGCTAACTATGACTAGAGTATATAGTTTCTACGGGATGGATCAAGTGAGAGGAGAGTTTCTTATGTGAGAGTATCACGTGCTTCTTTCTCTATATTTTCATTGGCATTCACAATTTTAGTTTGCAATTTGGAACCCCTTCACTTGTTTTTACACAAACCCATCCAACAATTCAAATCCTCTCACATGATGGATTTCGACTCTTCTAATCCAATATCTTTAAAAGTTAACTTTAAAGAATTTTGATTTTGGTTTCATTTGATAGCAAAAGCTTTAAAATCGCTTCTGTCAAGACCCCCATGTGTTGTATTTCTTACTATCGCACACTGTTATTTTTGTTTAATTTCAATTTTGGATTAGGATGCTGTGACTTTGCAATTCGAAAGCACCATTGTGATATCCCCATCTCGTTAGATCCGAACAGTATATGAATGATGGAGAAGATTGAACAAATATTGAACAGTAGGGTTTCTGAATATTGGAGGCACGTGATTGTTATTTTACAAGTTTTAATCTCAGCTGTTGGTTTTGATCTAATGGTTGAAAATTGATCCTCTCACTCTCACATAAGAAACCCACCTCTCACTTGATCCATCCTCATAGTCAGGGGCGCAGGCTTCATCTCTACAGGGGCTAAGATAGAATATCATAAAAAAAAAAGTTAAACATCGCCAACTATAAAAGGAATGAACCAATTAGAATTCGTTTTTTATATGCAGAACATGGGCTTCTTATTGATGGAGTATGGGATATACAATAGACGAGTCTAGATAGGTGATTTTTTGGTTGAGCAATGTGGAGGCCAGTGGTTCAAGTCTCACGGGAGTTTCAAGATCGACCTAGTAATCGGTCATAAATCTTGATTGTTCATTAAAATACTACTATATCTAACAGATTATACAAGATGACTTACAGATACACCACTTAGCTGGTGCTTCACAATAGACGGCCACTTTACAGTAGAAGCCACCATAGTATAAGTGTTGACCCAGAATTTGGCTCAAAACTTGTCGACACAAGCTAGTCGAGAACTGATTTAGGAAAAACGAGAAAAGCACAAGTTAAGTTGATGGCAGAATTCGACGAATGTGGTGTTGAAAGCAATTACTAGAAAAGCGGGCAATTTGCACGTGCATGTACCCAAGTTGTAACGCTGTAACAGAAACGGTTAAGAGCGTGTGCTTTCACCCACGATGGCCACCCACGATGCAGGCAAGCGGTTAAGGTACATCCCTCCCCCACGATGTAAGAAGCTTCCGGAGCAAGTAAAGAGATCGTGGGAAGGGTCAAGCCCACTAATCCATCCAGCAAAGGAAAAACCGCCAAGGACATGGGAGAAAATGGAGCACTATAAATAGAAGAAGCTCATTCAGAAAAATGGTTCCTAACTCAACTCCAAAAACTCACTAAAAAGCTCACATATCCGCATCAAAGAGACTCCAGGAGCCTAACGTGATCATGAAGGAGTATGTTGCAGAACCAGCCATTTACCATTCCTGCGTTTAATGCTTTCAAGCTTGTTATTCCATTCATTTGAATTCCTGTCGATTTTCTTTACTTGATGTAATTTCCAGTTTTCGATTTTCTTTGTACTTTGCTCTTTGTTTAATGAAATTCAGTTTCCAGTACTCTTGAATATTTACGTTAATTCACAAATTCAACCCTTGATACCCGTTTGTCGAAAAAATCACGTTCCACACACAACACTTTGGCAAGACGTTTTTCCAAAAGAACCCCTTAATCTTAAACTTTTTCCAGTCGAATTTGGAGAATGTTTTTTTACCAAATATCACCGTAAACAAATTGGCACACCTGGTGGGACCATTTTTGTGAAAACTAAGTTTTACAGAAGTGTTTTGTGTGTTTTGTTTATTGCATGTTACTTGTTACTCGTTACCTGCTTGTGTGATTTGTTTCTTACATGCACTTGAGAAGTGGTAAGACTAAATTATGGCAAGCAATCAAGGCAGAACCTCCCCCCAGGGATCTAACGTGGTTAATCAAGGTAGTCGTGGTGGAAGCAGTGGTAAAAATAATGATGAAATACCTTCTAGAATGAGTTCTGGCACCACTATGCCAACTCAGAGCATAGTAGTTTCTGCCATGGCAGAAATGCCCATTTCAACGTCAGTTCAGGCGATGGCGCCCCCAACGGTGACGAGAGGATTGGCCAATGATGACCCTATGTTAGTAGTGGTTTTAGGGTCATTTCTTTGAGTGTTTTGGGTCTTTTTCTTTGTCTCATGTAGTGTTTCATGCATTCTCATGCATTTTTGTGTTTATTTGAGTTTGAGTTAAGTTTTGGTAATTTTATGGTTTTATGAGGGTTTTTTTTGCATTTTTATAGAGTTTAGGACTTGCATGAGTTTTGCCATGATTTTGCGAGGACTAAGGTGGTTAAAAGCCCTTTGATTTTCTTGATTTTACTCCTTGTCTTGGTCCTTTAGTGTTGCAGCAGGTAACTTATGGAAAAGGAAGGCCAAGATACAAAGGAATTGAAGAAAGCATTCAAAGGGGGGTTACAAAAAGCTGAAAAGCCACCAAGAGCGTGCAGCTGGCGCTCAAGCGCCAGCACTCCAGAAGCTGGAGCCTTGCATCTGCCACATGGGCGCTCAAGCGCCCCAGGGCAGCGCTTGAGCGCCCCAGCTCGACTTTTTTGCCTATAAATAAGGCTTTAGGCCATTTTGTTCAGAACTTCTGATTTTTGCTTAGATTTTTACCAAGTATTGAAGCTTAGGAAGTTCTTTTGGGGCTTGTGAGAGGCTTCCACCTTGTATTTTCCAGGTTTTCTTTACATTTTTGTATGGATTCACTAGCCATGAGTGGCTAGACTCTTCTTTTGCTTTGGGTTCAATGTGATTCCATGAATTTCTAGTCTTAATTCCTATCCCTATGTTCTTGTTCTTGAATCTACCTTATATCTCAATTCTTTTATGAATGATAAGCTTGGGTGCACCTTTGCTTAAGGCTAAATTGCAATCATATTGAAAGATTGTTGTAATTTGGGGACTTGGGTTGAAATTGACCTCTCTTTGCTTGCTTCTAGGAATAGAGTGGGGCATTGGTTTTGTTGGCCTGAAAATTGCATGCTTATAAACCTCATATGAATGACTAGGTACACAAGGAATTGGGCTTAGCTTTTAGTATGAGAGAATTGCTCATGTGAGGAATCAATGAGTAAGTATCTAGGCTATAACAATAAGGGAATGATTCAAGGTTTCAATTGCATAGGGTAGGTTGTCTAGGAAGGATTGGATGAACATTAACCCGGAGCATTTTCATCAATTGATATTTTAATCTCTTTACCATTGCTAATTTTGCAAACTCTTGTTAAAAACAAACAAATCCAAAAACTGAATTTTATTTGCTTTCAAACTCACAAGCTTTGAGCTTAAACCACAATTCTCACTCACGGTCCCTGTGGATTCGATATTAAAACCCGGAGATATCTGTGCACTTGCAGATTGACCAACAAGTTTTTGGCTCCGTTGTCGGGGACTGTTTGTGGTTTTCGGTTTAAGTTACAAGTTTGTAGTTTTTCATTGCATTGAACAGGTATTACTAACCTTTCTTTGGTTGTGTATTTCAGTTTATGCAAGGTAGGCTTGGCACGGATCCATTGGAGTTTGATCCGGATCCTGAACGTACTCTCCATCGTCGTCGAGCTCAGCAAAGAGCTGCTGAGATAGCCGCCATGGCTGCCCATATGACGGAGGAGGAATTGCAAGCCCACATTGAGGAAAGAGTGAATGAGGCTATTTCTCAAATACTTTAAGAGCAAGAAGCGGAGAATGCCAATCGTTCTCTTAGAGACCTCACCTCGGCTGCCATGAGCTACGATTATCTGGGCAGCATAGTTTCCCCCGATGGCACGGGAAATTTTGAGCTGAGGCCGACATTCATCAATTTGGTGAGCCAAAATCAGTACGGTGGAGGTGCTCTTGAAGATCCTCATGCACACATGGAGCGGTTCATCCGCAATTGCAACACCTACAAAGTTCAGAATGTTTCAGCGGACACCGTCCGCTTGAGTTTGTTCACTTTTTCATTGAGGGATACTGCTAAAGAGTGGTTGAATTCACAGCCCCAAGGTAGCATTACATCTTGGGAGGACTTGGCTGAAAAATTCACCACAAGGTTTGTTCCAAGAGCCCTCTTGAGAAAGCTCAAGAATGACATCATGACTTTTTCTCAATCCACCAATGAAAATCTCTATGAAGCTTGGGAAAGGTTCAAAAAGCTCTTGAGGAGGTGTCCTCAACATAACCTCACCCAAGCGGAACAAGTAGCAAAGTTCTATGATGGTCTCCAATATTCTTCGAGGTTTGGCTTGGATGCAGCTTCAAACGGTGAGTTCGATGCCTTACTTCCACAAGTGGGGTACGAGTTGATTGAAAAAATGGCTATAAGGGCCATGAACTCAAGTAATGAACGCCAAGCCCGAAGAGGGGTCATGCACAGAGACTAGACCGGAGGAGGAAGTGAAGGCCATGGGTCAAGCTCGGAATGACCCATTTTCAAATACTTACAATCCAGGATGGAGGAATCACCCTAATTTCTCTTGGAGGCAAGGTAACAATGGGCAGGGAAGTGGCTTTCAAAGGCAATTTCCTAGCCAAGGTTTTCAAGGCCAAAGCTCAAGGCAGCCACAAGAGAGAGTAAAAGGTGAAAGTGGAGGTTCCAAGAAAAGCTTAGAGGAGTTGGTGGAGACTTTCATCAACCGAACGGAGAATAATTACAAAAATCAAGAAGCTGCTATTAAGAACTTAGAGAACCAATTTCGCCAGCTGGCCAAGCAAATAGCCGAAAGACCTCAAGGTAAGTTTTCTTCCGATATTATCCCCAATCCCAAACAGGAGAATGCCTCTGTAGTGACTACTCGAAGTGGTAGGATGATGAGTGAATTGAAGGAAAAAACAGAGGGTGAAAAAATTGAGGAGATAGTTGAGGGAGAAGTTGTGGTACCCATCAAGACTAAGGAAGTTGTAGACCCCACTCTTAGGGTTAGCAAGGTCCCTTTTCCTAAGGCCTTGACTAAGAAAAACATAGTTAAGAAGTTCTCAAAGTTTGCGGAGGTTTTCAAGAAACTCCACATTAATATCCCTTTTGCCGATGCATTGGAGCAAGTGCCCATGTATGCTAGGTTCATGAGGGATATCTTGTCTAAGAGGAGAAGTTTAAAGGGGGTTGATGAGACGGTAGTGTTGACAGAAGAGTGTAGTGCTATCTTGCAGCGTAAGATGCCAATGAAAAGAAGAGACCCCGAAAGTTTCACTATTCCGGTGGAGGTTGAAGGGATGGCAGAAGTAGAAGCACTTTGTCATTTGGGGGCGAGCATCAACTTGATGCCGCTTACCATGTTTGAGAGGTTGGATCTAGGAGAGGTGACACCAACAATGCTTTCTTTACAAATGGCGGATCGGTCCCTCAAGACACCATATGAGATTGTGGAGGATGTTATGGTGAGGGTGGACAAGATGTGTTCCCCGTGGATTTCGTTGTGCTTGACATGGAAGAAGATGAGAAGATTCCGCTCATTCTTGGCCGACCATTCTTAGCTACTGGTAGGGCTAAGATTGATGTTGACAAGGGTCATCTCATCCTTCGTGTTGGTAAGGAAAAGGTAAGATTCTCTGTTTTCAATCCCATTTTAGAGACTAACCATGTTGATGACTTTGTCTGTGATATGATCAAAAGTGTTCCAAAGGTTCAAGAAGAGACCCCCAAGGTGGAAAAGAAAGATGTCGAGCTCCCTTCGACTCTTATAAAGCTTGTGAGTGGTAACAAGTATGGGGGGTCAAAGTATGAGAATCTCCATGCACATATGGTGAAGTTTTCCCTAGCTTGTTCTCTTGGCAAGAAGGAAGGGATGAGTGATGATGATTTGAAAATCAAACTTTTTCCCCACTCCTTGACCAAGGGAGCAAGAGCATGGTTTGATGAGCAACAAGACATAACTTCATGGGAGGATTTGTTTCGAAGGTTTTGTGCAAGGTTCTTGCCTTGCAATTGTGGTAAGTCATTCGGAAGTAAGGAATTTCCTTCCTAACATCAAAGGAAGGAGAGTCTACCTTGGACTATAACAAAGGGCTGGATGGGAGACAACCCATTGTTTTATTTTTGTTGAAAAATGCCTTAGGATAGTTCTTTTAATTTTTTTAATAGAAAGATAAAAAAAAAAAAAAAAACACACATTTTGCATTGGGCAGGGCGCTCAAGCGCCAGCCTGCCCGTAGCTTCTGGCTGTTTGGGCACCCAGGGCGCTCAAGCGCCCCTTCTCAGCGCTTGAGCGCCCCAACACGCACACACACACAGTTTTTTTTGTTTTAAACACTTCTAACTCTTCATTTTCCCACTTTCTAACTTCCCTTTCTCTCTAAAACCGCCCCTCTCTCTACATATACCCATTTTCTACTCTCCCCATCTCAATTACACACACTTTTGCCCACTCTCCTCTTCCCAAGTTTGCATTGCATCAAGAGCATCTCACTTGCACCCACTCACTCCAAGTTCAAGGTAAGTTCCAATTTTCCATTTCCTTCCATCTAAGTTTCATGGGTTTGCAAGTTTATGACTCTTGGGGGTTATGGGTGAGTGATTTTAAGTTTGTACAAGTTGGGTTTGGTTTGTTTTTACTTTTCATGGGTATTTTGTGCCAAATTTAGTAATGGGTGTGAGATTTGTGAGAGTTGGGTAGTTAGATAGAAGTAGTGTAGAGTAGCTTTGTTTTGTGCCTTCTAGGTGTTTGATAGCATGCTCCAATGAGTTTTTCTAGTCGATTTTGGGCAAGTGCTTTGTGGGTTATTTCTTCTCTTTGCCAAATTCACTAGAAAACTTGATTGGGTGCTCTTAGGGGTTCAAGTTTTAATTTTTGTACATACTTTTTATTTATTTTTGACTAACATGACTAATGGTTTTGTGCGGCTTGTGGTTGTGCTAACTTTTGTGTAGATGCCTGCTAAGAGAGCAAGATTTCCCACAAGGGCCGCGGGGTCCTCTTCCACCTCCCAGAACTTTGACCGCTCTCGCTTCTTATCGGCGAAAAAGGAGGAATTCTATCAATCCGTCCTAGCACACAAGGGGTGTGTGAAGGAGCGAGGAGTATTTTATAGGGATGGAAGGAGAGACCCCCTCGGCATGCAAGAGGCCATGGAGACAAGGAGGTGGAAGAATTGGGTGGATCCAATTCCTATTGCTTGTGAAGTCATGGTTAGAGAATTCTATGCGAATACCTACTGTGATGATCAAGACAACAAACCGGATCCCCCCACCTTCTTGTCATGGTTTAGAGGTGATGTGGTTGACTTTGGAGCGGAAAGGATTCGTAGCTTCCTTGGCCTTCTCAAGGAGCATGAGGAGAATGCCATTTTCCCATGGAAGAGTAGGAGTACCTTCCACCGCTTGCTTTCAGATCGCTCTTCTGAGTTCTTGAGGGATTTGGAAGTAGTGGTGGTTAGGCCCGGGCAACATTGTGAGAAGGATGATAGAGGTTACCCCACCTACTTGCTGAGACAAAACATGACACCACTGGCTCGTGTGTGGGCTAAGGTTTTGCAGGATTCCTTGTTCCCTAGCTCGCACAAATCTGAAGTGAGAGCGGTGGTCCCAATTGCAATTTATTGCATTATTAGGGGCCATCCCATGGATGTGGCGAGGATCATTTCTGAGAAGATTTACTCACACTACAATGTGGGTAAGGAGAAGCCACGTCCTATCTTCCCTCACTTGATTGCTGCTTTGATTCATGATGTTAGGGAGAAGGATAGGAGACCCACATATCCTGTGCAGCAGAGGTTGTTGGTTTCCCCCATGCTGAGCAAGGGTCGGGTGAACCAAATCTTTCAAGATTAGATGTCTAGGATGCCTCAGGAGGATGAGGATGAGGAGGATCCGACAGAGCCAGCGGAAGAGGGAGAGGAAGAAGAGGAAGAAGAGGAGATTAATGAAGTGGTGAATGAGGTTGTTACTCCACCTCATGCTGATCCTTCACCGGCTTGGATGGAGGCCGCTTTCGGGCGGATGTTTTTGAGGCAAGATCGCCTTCACCGGGATCTTGATCTCCACTGGAGGGGAGGAAGCACCTCAGATCCTAGATACCAAGGCCCAATGGATTTCAACACATTGGAGCAGGGGATGATTGATTTGAGCATAATACATGACGCCGGAGTTCATCCGGATCATGGTGATGGAAGGGGCGATCATGACCCCATGGAGTGATTGTGACGAGGTAATTCTATCCTTAGTTTAGGTCATGCATGTTTGACATATTTTTCATTTGTAGATTTTGTTTTCTTTTTATCATGCATTGTTTAGTAATTGTTTTTATTTTTGCCTTTGGGTCTTATACTTCCCTATACTCACATGTTTGTGCCCGCAAGTTGTGCTTCCCTACTTGTGTCGGTTTTGAAAATTTGTTTCTTGTGGATACTCATGTTGTTTTGGGGATGAGTGATTGTATGTTGGGGAAGAGAGGAGGAGACTTCGGTCTTTCAAGTGTTATTTAAGAAAGGAGTTGGTTTGAGTCCATTAAGGGTCTATCTTTGACCCTTCAACATAAAATTTCCCTGAAGGATCCTGACTCACTTGCAATTCTTGGTTCTGTATTGATTTCACACTTTGCATGCTTTGTGATATTTGCACTATTCATGAGACTAATAGGTTTTTGAACCTCAGAGTTTTTCTTGGCTTGAATTTTTGTCCCTAGTTGTCCCTTTTGAGCCTATTGAAGATTTCTTTGTTAGCTAAATGATTGTGATGGATGATAGGTTGGATTATGGGTAGTGTTGGTCCTTACATTATGTTGGAGCTAATAATTAAAGTTTGAAAATGTCTCTTGTCCCAAAATGAAAAAATGAAAAAGAAAAAAGAAAGAAAACTCCTAATCAAAGTTGGAGTGGAAAAAAAAAGAAAAAAAAGAAGGAACTCGAAAAGGGGTCAAGAGACTTGTGCTAAAAGGTTTGTTGTGAAAGCTCCGGGGGTTCTATTTGGACCACACTCAATGCGCTTTAAAGCCTTAGTTTTCCTTAGGGACCAACCACCTTGTACTTCACCAAGCCACGCATTTCAACCCTTGTGAAGTCTCTTTGAATTTGTGCATATTTGATCTTTGTTGCTATTGAGTGAGTGATATCCAGAACCTATGAACTTGCTTGTGTGCTCAGTGCACTAAATTATATCTCATCCTAGTATTGTAGATCTATATGCTTCTCATGCTGGACTCAATACTCTTCTCTTTTCAAAAAGTTGCATGAGGTAGGTTGTTGGATCTTTTCTCTTGGAACCAGCTTTAGCTACTCTTTCCCTAGTTTTGTGTTAGGTATCCTTGGTTAGGAACTTGTTTAGGGAGCATTTCTTGCGCTTGAGGGCAAGCGAGTGTTTTCTACGCTCGAGGGCGAGCTGTCGTTGAGTATAGTGGTGTGATGACCCTATGTTAGTAGTGGTTTTAGGGTCATTTCTTTGAGTGTTTTGGGTCTTTTTCTTTGTCTCATGTAGTGTTTCATGCATTCTCATGCATTTTTGTGTTTATTTGAGTTTGAGTTAAGTTTTGGTAATTTTATGGTTTTATGAGGGTTGTTTGTGCATTTTTATAGAGTTTAAGACTTGCATGAGTTTTGCCATGATTTTGTGAGGACTAAGGTGGTTAAAAGCCCTTTGATTTTCTTGATTTTACTCCTTGTCTTGGTCCTTTAGTGCTGCAGCAGGTAACTTATGGAAAAGGAAGCCCAAGATGCAAAGGAATTGAAGAAAGCCTTCAAAGGGGGGTTACAAAAAGCTGAAAAGCCACCAAGAGCGTGCAGCTGGAGCTCAAGCGCCCTCACCTGGCGCTCCAGCGCCAGCACTCCAGAAGCTGGAGCCTTGCATCTGCCACATGGGCGCTCAAGCGCCCCAGAGCGCCCCCTGGGGCGCTTGAGCTTGACTTTTTTGCCTATAAATAAGGCTTTAGGCCATTTTGTTCAGAACTTCTGATTTTTGCTTAGACTTTTACCAAGTATTGAAGCTTAGGAAGTGCTTTTGGGGCTTGTGAGAGGCTTCCACCTTGTATTTTCCAGGTTTTCTTTACATTTTTGTATGGATTCACAAGCCATGAGTGGCTAGACTCTTATTTTGCTTTGGGTTCAATGTGATTTCATGAATTTATAGACTTAATTCCTATCCCTATGTTCTTGTTCTTGAATCTACCTTATATTTCAATTCTTTTATGCATGATAAGCTTAGGTGAACCTTGCTTAAGGCTAAATTGCAATCATATTGGAAGATTGTTGTAATTTGGGGACTTAGGTTGAAATTGACCTCTCTTTGCTTGCTTCTAGGAATAGAGTTGGGGATTGGTTTTGTTGGCCTGAAAATTGCATGCTTATAAACCTCATATGAATGACTAGGTACACAAGGAATTGGGCTTAGCTTTTAGTATGAGAGAATTGCTCATGTGAGGAATCAATGAGTAAGTATCTAGGCTATAACAATAAGGGAATGATTCAAGGTTTCAATTGCATAGGGTAGGTTGTCTAGGAATGATTGGATGAACATTAACCCAGAGCATTTTCATCAATTGATATTTTAATCTCTTTACCATTGCTAATTTTGCAAACTCTTGTTACAAACAAACAAATCCAAAAACTGAATTTTATTTGCTTTCAAACTCACAAGCTTTGAGCTTAAACCACAATTCTCACTCACGGTCCCTGTGGATTCGATATTAAAACCCGGAGATATCTGTGCACTTGCAGATTGACCAACAGCCAACGCGCCTCAAATCTCGTTCATGCCAAATGTCCCTCTGCCTGCATGAGACGTGCCTTTTGGCATGCCCACATCCTAAATGCAGAGCCTGCAAGGCAATTATTCAACGTTTTCTGAGAATGTCCTTCTCTTTGGGGTACCCTCTTATAGGGCAAATGGTACAATGCTGAACTTTGGAAGTCGTGTAAGCCCTCCTGGTTTTACTACGGGGCCTAGTTCACAAACTTACATGCCTACAAGCATGAACTCAGGTTCACTTCAAGCCATCAGGCAACAAGTCGACGATAGTAACCACGAAATGGTTAACATGCTATCTCGACAAATGGGGGAAATTATCAATCCTCTGATCCAAAATAATAACGCCAACAACCAGAAGTTAGCCCAACAAATGGGGCGTTTGGCTACGGTGCTAGGAGCCCAAGTCGAAATTGCGCCTTTACTAGGGATTGACCCGATCCCACCTGTCGCGATTCCCGCGTGTGGTCCAGCGCCACCGCCTCCACACATGGTGCAAAATCCTTTGTTTGAAGATAACGATGGAGTGCCACAACCACCCCAAAACTTGTACATGGTGAACAGGAATGAGCACGCTGATGGAGTGTTGAAAAGAATTCGACACCCGAATGCTGGGGGGGAGCAAAATGTTGCTGCCGTTGTCGAGCAATTACTAAACCAACATGGTTTTAATGTGGGTTTTGCAAATAGACCCCATTTTGTTTCAGCCTTTACTGAGGAAGTTCTCGAAGCAGAGCTTCCTCGAGGATGGAAAGTGTCAAAATTCACCAAGTTTTCAGGAGACTCTAGAGAGTCCACTGTAGAGCACGTAGCTAGGTATTAAATCGAAGTAGGAGACTTGGTCGTTAATGAAAACCTGAAGTTGAAGTATTTCCCTAGTTCTTTGACTAAGAACGCTTTCACATGGTTCACAACCCTTGCCCCAAGGTCTGTCCATACTTGGACCCAATTGGAAATAATTTTCCATGAACAATTCTTTAGGGGAGAATGCAAGGTGAGACTAAAAGATCTGGCTAGTGTCAAGAGAAAAACGGCCGAGTCCATAGATGATTATCTAAACAGATCCAGGATGCTGAAATCTCGATGTTTCACTCATGTCCTAGAACACGAGTTGGTCATCTTGGCCGCAGGTGGTTTGGAATATTCTATCAGGAAAAAACTCGATACGCAGTACGTTCGAGATATGTCACAGCTTGCGGATAGGGTGAGACATGTCGAATTATTGAAAGCGGAGAAGACTGATGAAAAGGCCAAGGCTACCCATAAATGGCCCAAGAAGAAGAAAATAGCTTACATAGATACTGAATCAGTTTGTCAAAACCCATGTGCTTATCATGAAATTTCTCCTGATGTCGATATAAAGGATATCAATCTGGCTGAACTTCAGCCAGGAGATCCTTATGTTTGCAAAGCATTAAAGCCTTATGAAAATAAGGCTGGAGAGAAGTCTCCTAAGGATAACACTCCTGCTGTTAAAACTTATACTTTTGATGTAACCAAATGTGATGCAATTTATGATATACTTGTGTCTGATGGTTTAATTATGGTCCCTAAAGACCAAAAACTTACTTCTCCTGAACAGAGAAAAGGAGAAAAGTATTGTAAATATCACAACTTTTTTGGTCATTGGACCTCACAGTGTGTTCGTTTCAGGAACCTTGTTCAGGGAGCACTAGATTCAGGAAGACTCAAGTATGGCGAAAAAGCTAAAGGCCAGATGAAGAGTGATTCTGATCCCCCACAGAAAGCTGAAACCAATTATGTGGAACCACTCCACATCTGCATGGTGGACATTGCTGAAAAGCTCGATTTGGGCTTAACTCTTGGGGAACCGGAACCCAAAGACATGGCAATCGAGGAACCAAATGAAAAAATGTAAGCCTAGACGAAGTCTACTCTCAAGCTGGAGAAACTCTCGTCGAATTCCTATCTCGAAGCAAAGATGGGGAGAAAGAGGTTATGTTGTGTCCTAGGTGAAGGTATGAAAAACGGTAGAAAGGGGGGGGGGGTTTGAATAACGTTTTCAAGGTAAAACTTCCACCTTAAAGATTTTAACAAATCTTTCGAGAACTAAGTGCTTAGATAAGAGATAGAAAAGCACACAAGGATTTTTATCCTGGTTCACTTGATAAATCCCTCAAGCTAATCCAGTCCACCCGTTAAGGTGATTTCTTCCTTCTTAGAATGAAGGCAATCCACTAATCAGGTAAAGGTTACAACTGCACTTGAAACCTACAAGTGACTAACAATTACACTGACTTAGCTCACACTAAGATTCACTCTCTTAGTCTTCTCTAGGATCCGATCAAACTTGATCTCCTAAAGGTAACTAAACAAACTGTTTAAGAAAGAATGTTTACAAAGGATTTGCTTCTGAAAAGCTAATAGTAAACACAATGAATTCAGATGAAAGAATGCTTAGAAGGTTTTGAATATAGTTTGCGCGTGTGTAATTCTTCCAACCGCATCTTTCAATCTTCAGCCTCTATTTATACTCCAAGGATTAGGGTTTGAACGCTGCATGGAAATGCTACTATTGGAGGGCAGTTCTGGAAATTCCAGCTTCTGCTGTGGCTGAGAATGTTAGGTAGGTCGTCAGGATAGTACATTTGCTTTTGTACTTGGATAGTGACTTGACCTTTAAACCTAGTAGACTTCTGATCAGGGGAATGCTTCATGTTGGAACTTGTGAAGCCAGTTGATCAGAGTCAGAGGGAAAGCACAGATCCTCTGACCGTTGTATCTTCTGATTCTGAACTCAGAGGGAAGTACATGGTCTTCAGAGTCATCTTGCTTTTGGACATCAGAGTTTCCACTATTCAGCTTCTGGATCTTCAGAGTCTTCTACACCATCAGAACATCTGAACCTTCAGAGTTTCTTGGTTGTCAGAACGTCTGGATCTTCAGAACTTCAAGTGACTGAGTCCATATCAGAGCTTGTATGACTTCAGATCTTCTGAAACATTTCTACTGTTCAGAGTGAACATAGATGTTGCGAAAGCGTTGCTTGGGTCACTCTTTATGCACAGTGCTTCTGATTTGTGTGAGATTGAATTGAGGTCAGAGCCTGTAAATAGCACACTCAGAAAAACACGTTAGAGTACCATAATTGTTCATACTAAAATGTTAACTTGTAATCATCAAAACATAGAGTTGTTCTACTCGATCAAAACTTGATCTTACAATCTCCCCCTTTTTGATGATGACAAAACTAAGTATTTTGATGAACAATTCTTAAACAATAAACTGAATTCACTCAGAGTTTAGAGATATAAAATAAGACTTATCCTGATGTGAATAGTTTATTTTGCTCATTCTGAATCCAAGTCACAGCTTGATTCTGAGCATAGCTCCCCCTGAATCTAAGACTTAATGAAAACGTTAGAAATGTCTAGATTCTGAGCTAAATAATGTAAGAGTTTAGAGTGAAGGCGCATGACATAGATGAAATGAAATAATCAGAGCGCATAAGTATTCAGAGTTAACAATAAGTGGTATCAGAGTCAAATAGAATCTGTAAGGCCCAAGTTTTAACGCTTTGGATAAGTGAATAAAATAAAAGAGTTATTTGATTAAGATAAATTTGGGAAGGAAAGAGGTTCAGGAAAAGTCCAAGAATTTATCGAAAAACCGAAAGAGTTATAGCACGACTAACATACGCTTAATCCTAGGTCAAAGGTATTAGTGAATAGTTAATTTACGCTTTAGGACACGATGGAAACTAATTCCAAAAATCCTCAGAGAAATGTTAGAACTTCTCTTTTCCGTCCTTAAACAACCATTTCGATGCGAAATCCTGGAAAGTACGAACGTCAAATTCCAATTCTCGGAAGTTTGCCGAAACGGAATCCCTGATAGTTCGAGAAACCTAAGATCGGCAGACGATGAAGATTTTTTCTATTCGGAGCTGCAAATGAAGATTCCACCCGCGTACTCCTATTTCTCTCATCATTCCTAATCTTTCTTCAGAAGGAAGTTTTCTCATCCGACGATCACTGCAAAAAGTAGTTTTTCGGGATAAACCGACTTACACCGACTTATGCCGATTTTGGATCTTTTGGTTTAATTCCAAGAATCCTGTTTTGAGTTCTGGAATTCTGTCGCCAGAACCTATCTTAGAATGCGCAGAGGAACGCGCAGGAAAAATCGGAATCGCAAAAAAATCATTTTTCCGTTTTTTCCAAAACCTATAAATAGCTTGAAAAATTAGATTTTTTGCAAAAAAACCCATTTTCCCCACCCCCAAAACCGCGAGTTCCTAGAGAGAGAGAGAGATCCAGATCTTCGTCGTTTCTTGCCCGTTTGCTTCACCGATCGTCACTAATCGAAGACCTCGAGGTAGGTAATCTATACTCTCCTTCGAATCGTCGTTTCTGTCCATTTCTCCTGCGACTTTCTGAGTTCAAAATTTTGAGGTTTTTGAAAAACTGTTCAAATCAGCTGATTTCAGCGTCTAAACTTCTTCCCTGCATGCTCCTGAGCGTGTTCTGCGGATTAGATTTTGTCAAATGTCGACGAAATGCCGCCGGGATCAATTTCTACCCTAAATACCCATTTTTCGGCAAAGTCGCAACCTTTACGCTCTAATCTATCGACTTGGCTTAGTGCTAGTAGGATTTGTCGTCATAAACGTCGTTGTGGACGTCCCCATCCAATTTGTTTTTCAAAAATCCAATTTTGAAATTCTGAGCTAAAAATAATGACCAAACTGCCCCTATATCAGTTTTCGATCCGAAAATTTTTCCGAGCTTAGAACCGTCTTAGTTACGGCTTATGTTAACCTAGGAACCAAGTTTGATCGAAGAAAAATCGACCCTCCCAATTAAGGAAAGTGGCCGAGAGCTATACCAAGGGGGGAGGAAATCCGACTTTTTCGAAAACTTGTCTTAACGCGTTAGATTGTCGTACCACAGAGTTTGTAATGTACCGTGTAACCCTAGGACTTATTGCTTGCTGAGTTTCTGACTCAATGTGTTGATTTCTGTGATTTTGGCTTAAGGTTCTTTTGAGGAGTTTCCTGGAGATCAAGGCGAGGAACGTGAAGGAGGTTGTGAGGAAAACGCTGGAGGAGTTACAGGTGAGGGCTACTCTCTGAATTACTAGATAATGCTTTAGGTGTCGATGAAATTCGACTTGATTTATGTGTTATGCACCTAATTGCTAAATGTCTGAAATGATTTCTGAGGCTTCGGCCGAACTTGTTGAGTACTTGATGCCATGATACTGTGTGCTAAATGATTCACATGCTATGTGCTACATGGTTAACTTAGGATGTGTTGGAATATGCTGTTTATGCCTATTGGTTGAGCTGGTTCATTGATGCTATTCCACTCGTGCCTATGTTTCTGGAAAGTGAGGATTACGGGCAAGTCATGCCGAATTTTTATGAGATTTTGAGAGAGTTTTAAAGGACGAACGGAGTTCGGACCTTGTTATGTTTTAATGGATCGAGACCTTCTCAGGGAATTATTTGAGATTATGGGATCTCTAAAAACTCTTAGGAAGTATTATAAGATTAAAATGAAAACTATTTTATCACGGAAAACTCATAAGACATTAATCAATTTCTAAATCCTTTGAACAATAATGATACCCTTAGATAAGAGCTTAGAGCCTGAATATTAGTTTGGGAAATATGAGAAGTGTCGTCGAGTCCAAGTCTTGAGGAAACTTACAAGTTTCCGAGTATGCTTATACTTTTTCGCTCGATGAGCAGTTTAATGTTTGGCTATCTAAAGTTTAGCCGGAGACTATAAGTTTCCAAGTACTTCGGTACCTTTTCGCTCGATGAGCAGTTTATTGATTGGCTATCTAAAGTTTAGCCGGGAACCATGAGTTCCAAAGTATCTTCTTCTTCTTTTGATTAATTCATTTTGTCGCAGAATCGACGTTTGCCTTAGGGTAGGTTTTTTTAGAGACAATAAGTTAGCTAGAACACGTGACGACGTGTCGAGTGAGGTCGGAGACGTTGTTTGGCTAATCACTTGCATTCATGCACTCATTTTGAGGTTAATACACGGCGGATTACCGGACCTCGGTGGATTCCAAAATGGTCATAAGACCCGGATTTCCATATTTAGGACACTACGGTGGTCCTCAGTAGCAGACGGAATGGCAGACCTACGGGTTCACTGCTGATCTGACTACTTTTGTGTGGTGTAAGAGACGCCCGAGCGGAATGGTCCCACTTTGGCCGGTGTTAGGGCTGACTCGATGGTGTCCATCCTTCTTCCGGAATGCATTTTGTTACCCAGCATTGCATTTCATGCAACATACATGCTGACTTAGTTGCTGAGTGTGATTGGTACCTGTTTATCCTACTTGAGGCATGCTAATTGTTGTTATTATCTTTATATTCATTGTGATATATGCAACCCTAGGATGTTATCCCTAAACGTATAAGCCTGAGAGGCTAAGTAATTATTACCCTATATATCTGGTTTTATTATTTATATAATTCTTTGGAGTTGACCCTCGCGTCTTCTGTGTGTGTTTGGGCGGACTACGCCATTGTCAGTTGAGTATGGCGGACCGGTTCACGATGGTTCACCCTTCAGGGGAAACTAGGTTGAAGAAGCTTGATCAGGAGGACTACGGTTCAGGGGTGGTCGACCCCGCTGGCCACCGAGCGACTTACTCGAGATGGGATTAGTGTAGGAGTAGTGTCGATGCTCTGACCGTCATGCTTCAGTTTTGGGGACAGGGTAGTTTCCTACCGGTAGCTTTTTGTGTGGTTTCCTATGGAGATCACAGAGAGCTGGTTGGATTTAGGGGGTCTTTTCTTAGGCCGCTGGGCCAACTTGTTCTCAGATTTTGAGGTTTAGTGTTGCGGACACAGTATTTTTACCTTGGTTTGTACTTTTGCCTACGGGCGTTACTCTCTTTTACTTTCCGTCACTGGAGGTTTACTCGTGACGTGGTTTACAACTTACAGTGGGGGCTGTAATCATATTGTATATTAGTTCTGTTATCTTCGTTTTAGAGTTTCATCTCTTTCTGTCTTAACTTACATTATCAAAAAAAAAATAATTCACGTTTTTCCGCTTAAGTTATTTCTTTGGTTACTAAAGTGACGCCACCGAAATCGGGGTGTTACATTTGTGGTATCAGAGCTTAGTCGAGTCTTTCGGGAGTCTTTGGGGACTAGGTCTTCTGTGCTAGGTTGTGTGACTCTGCAAAGAGTAAAAATTGATTGTCTGCCAAGCGATTTCTCGCTTAGAATTGATTGAAGTTATTGCTTGATCATATTGTATAGTATGTTAGATGCTATCCGATGATGAGTACTAACTGTTTGTTTGACTAAGCATAGGATGGTAAGCCCTGACAGGATGGCAAAGGCAATAGCTACCATGATTGAGGCAATGATGAATCAGGCTGCTGAGGACGCTTACAGACGCGCTGAGGAGGCTGCACGTGAACGACCTCAACCGCTAATCGAGGCGTCCAAGTACCAGCATAGTGGATTGGATCGAGCTGGAGCTGGAGGACCAGTGAGGTCAGATCCACAGGAGTACCGGCAGTGGAAGCCATACCAGCATCCCGAGGGAAGAGACCCTACCCAAGGATCACGCAAGTTAACGACCGCAACTAATTTCCAGGAGGCTGTGACATGCTACCGTTGTGGGAGACTTGGACACTACGCCTTTCAGTGCTCAGTGACTGGACCACAATGCTTCAAGTGCAAACAACGTGGACATTTGGCCGTGAACTGTAGGACGTTCCAAGCGGGACCGTCTGACAACAAGATGAAGGGTAAACTTCCTGCCATATCTAAAGGGGCGAGGAAGCAAGTAACGTGTTACAGGTGCAAGAAGGTGGGGCACCACTCTAACAAGTGTCCAGACGGGAGACCTCTATGTTTTAACTGCAATCGCCCGGGGCATCAAGCCAAGGATTGCAATGTAACCAGGGTTGAGCCATCTGTGCCTACGGTAAGAGGAAGACATCCTGCTGCACGGGGAGGAGTCTATGTCTCGTGCGGCGAGGGAGCTGACGGACTAGTCAGAGGAGAGCGCACAAACGATGGTAACCTTCTAACTATTCCTTCTCATTCTAGTATAATACGCTCCATTACTCTCGTAGCACATGCGACGCACCAATTTTACTTAAATTGTTTAAGCATTGACTTTATAGTTATTACGCCTAATAATACTTTATTTGACCATTGCTCGTGTTTAAACTATAGAAGTTACACGAGGTTCAGAATAACACGTTAAGCCTAGAAAGTAGTCTTGCACCGATGCGTTTAACAAGAAGCTAGAAGCTGAAGGATGAATCTCAGAGAGATTCCGTATGGATAGTATATGTATGGTGTCGAGAGTGTGTAGTTCCGTAGCGGCATCATTGAGGATTTAATATCAAGATCTCTGTGACTACTGGATGTTAGGAACTCATCGACTGTTCCAGTGGGTTTTTCTAAATCTTCACCTTCGATGTATTAGGCCTGATCAACTTAATATTGAGGGGGTGATATTCGGAATCAGAACTGGCAATGGACTTTGATAGATGGATTGGTAAGATTAATTTGATTGGATCGAGGATTAGTTGAGTTGGGAAGTAAAGTTCTTGTTAAGTAGTTGATCTCCTTTGGGGAGGAGTTATAGTTTAAGAAATGGATATTCATTTAAGAAGTATTGAAGAATTAAAGGACATTTGAGGTCCAAACGTGGTGAAAGTTTAGGTTTTAAGTCTATGAATTCTTGTCTTAAGTGCGTAGGACTCAAGGTTTGTTGGGTTTTGATCGAGAGACTAAGTATCGGATTGATGGGAGGACAATCTAGTTACGGAAATAAAGAGTTAGTATTAAGATAAATACTTGAGGTTGTTATAGGTGGACAAATTTCTTAGAGTCTAAGAGTGAATGGAACTTTGTTATGGATTCCGATATTGCATGCTGGGGTTAGCAATTGAATTTCACTAAGTTAAGTGAGGATTTAAGGGTTAAGATTGACCTTGGGAGGTGAAAATCATGTTCGAATCAGAGATTTAGTGGTGTTGGCATTAATGATTGTAGTTAAACCTCCGAATGTTGAGGGATCGGATGATAAAATGACTAGTTAAGTTTCCTGAGGTACAGCTCTGGTTTGATCTTCTAGGGAATAAGTTCGGATTTGGGGGAAGTGTTAAGGATTTTAGGTAATTGTAAAGTGGGTTGTGAATAAGTGAAGGTTGGTTTTATGGTTCAAGTAAGGGAAGTCTCGAAAAAGGGGAGATGACAATAATGGATTGTAAGATATTAAGATGGTGATTAGCTTATAAGTCGCTGATGAATGGATGTTAAAAGGGATTGGGTCTAGCGATGCACAAGGTATTAAGACTCACGTTGAGTTTTACTTGAGTGATGACTAAGTAGAAGATTGATCTCATGGTGCGAATGAGGATAGTTACGAAGTTGGAATCGACGTTAATGGACTAGTAGATTCCAAGGGAATAGTTCGTCTATGAGTTATAGAGCGATCGAGTTAAGTTTTGAATCATGAGTGGAGATCACGAGGACAGGTTGAACATTCACTTTGGAATGCCAGAGGTGTACTGATTTTAAGCAGAATTTTTGGACGAACAAAAGTAAAGGATCAAGTGGTTAAGGTTGTGCAATTGCACGTAGCGTCAACCAATGTTATTTCCAACATAGAACCGACACGAGTGGTCGAGCAGGACGACATAGAGCTTAAAGTACTTGTTTGACCAGAAGGAGTTGAACATGAGACAACGACGCTGGATGGAATTTCTCAAGGATTACGATTTTACCTTACAATACCATCCTGGAAAGGCTAATGTCGTTACTGATGCATTGAGCAGGAAGATGCATATCTCATCAATGATGGTTAAGGAGCTGCAACTGCTGGAACAATTTTGAGATTTGAGCTTAGATGTGAGAGCATCTGAGGGAGAACTGAAGTTTGGGACGATCAAGATCACCAATGGATTGATGGAAGAAATCCGAGACCAACAGTTACAAGATGAATTTTTACTCGGAAAATAAGAATTTAGTAATTCAAAGTAAGGACCCGGAATTCAAGGTAGGGAGTGACAATATCCTGCGATGCAAGGATAGAGTGTGCGTACCTAACAACCCTGACTTAAGGAGGTTGATTATGGACGAAGGTCACAAAAGCAAGTTGAGCATTCACCCTGGAAGGAAAAAGATGTATCAGGACTTGAAGGTGAATTTTTGGTGGCCAGGGATGAAGAGACAAGTGGCAGGATATGTAGCTGCATGTTTAATCTGTCAGAAGGCGAAGGTGGAACATCAGAAATCTTCAGGTATGCTACAGAGCTTGGATGTACCTCAATGGAAATGGGATAGCATATCGATCGATTTTGTCGTAGCGTTGCCAAGAACTCAAAAGGGATATGATTCGATTTGGGTAGTCGTGGATCGATTGACTAAGTCGGCTCATTTCATACCTGTGAGAACTACGTACAACGTGGATAAGCTATCAGAGATTTATATAGCTGAGATTGTGCGACTTCATGGAGTGCCAACAAGTATCGTTTCCGATAGAGACCCGAAGTTTACTTCACATTTGTGGGGAGCTCTTCATAATGCTTTGGGAACGAGGCTGAGATTAAGTTCTGCTTATCATCCACAGACTGATGGGCAAACTGAGAGAACTATCCAATCATTGGAGGATTTGCTACGAGCTTGCGTGTTAGACAACAAGGGCAGTTGGGATACCCTATTGCCACTGATTGAGTTCACATATAACAACAGTTTTCATACGACCATAGGTATGGCACCGTATGAGGCTTTGTATGGCCGCAAGTGTAGAACACCTTTATGTTGGTATCAAGATGGAGAGAATTTGTTAGTAGGACCGGAACTTCTGCAACAGATGACTGAGAAGATTAAACAGATCAGAGAGAAGATGAAGGCTTCTCAGGGTAGACAGAAGAGCTATGCAGATCAAAGGCGCAGAACCCTGGAATTTGAAGAGGGAGATCATGTGTTTCTGCGAGTTACTCAGACTACAGGAGTTGGTCGAGCAATCAAATCAAGAAAGCTTACGCCAAAGTTCATTGGACCTTATCAGATTACTCGTCGTGTAGGACCGGTAGTTTATCAGATCGCACTACCGCCTTTTCTATCAAACATTCACGATGTATTCCATGCGACACAACTGCGGAAGTATATTGCTGACCCGACGCACGTCATCGAGTTGGATGACATTGAGTTGAAGGATAACTTGTCTTTCGAGACACCGCCAATCAGCATTGGTGACACAAGGATAAAGCAGTTGAGGGGAAAAGAGATCGAGTTAGTGAAGGTTATTTGGAACAAGGACACCGGCGATGCAACGTGGGAGCTGAAGGAAAAGATCAAGGAACAGTATCCAGAACTTTTTACTGACCCTTAAGTTTCGAGGTCGAAACTTTCTTTTTGGAGGGTAGTAATGTAAGGCCCAAGTTTTAACGCTTTGGATAAGTGAATAAAATAAAAGAGTTATTTGATTAAGATAAATTTGGGAAGGAAAGAGGTTCAGGAAAAGTCCAAGAATTTATCGAAAAACCGAAAGAGTTATAGCACGACTAACATACGCTTAATCCTAGGTCAAAGGTATTAGTGAATAGTTAATTTACGCTTTAGGACACGATGGAAACTAATTCCAAAAATCCTCAGAGAAATGTTAGAACTTCTCTTTTCCGTCCTTAAACAACCATTTCGATGCGAAATCCTGGAAAGTACGAACGTCAAATTCCAATTCTCGGAAGTTTGCCGAAACGGAATCCCTGATAGTTCGAGAAACCTAAGATCGGCAGACGATGAAGATTTTTTCTATTCGGAGCTGCAAATGAAGATTCCACCCGCGTACTCCTATTTCTCTCATCATTCCTAATCTTTCTTCAGAAGGAAGTTTTCTCATCCGACGATCACTGCAAAAAGTAGTTTTTCGGGATAAACCGACTTACACCGACTTATGCCGATTTTGGATCTTTTGGTTTAATTCCAAGAATCCTGTTTTGAGTTCTGGAATTCTGTCGCCAGAACCTATCTTAGAATGCGCAGAGGAACGCGCAGGAAAAATCGGAATCGCAAAAAAATCATTTTTCCGTTTTTTCCAAAACCTATAAATAGCTTGAAAAATTAGATTTTTTGCAAAAAAACCCATTTTCCCCACCCCCAAAACCGCGAGTTCCTAGAGAGAGAGAGAGATCCAGATCTTCGTCGTTTCTTGCCCGTTTGCTTCACCGATCGTCACTAATCGAAGACCTCGAGGTAGGTAATCTATACTCTCCTTCGAATCGTCGTTTCTGTCCATTTCTCCTGCGACTTTCTGAGTTCAAAATTTTGAGGTTTTTGAAAAACTGTTCAAATCAGCTGATTTCAGCGTCTAAACTTCTTCCCTGCATGCTCCTGAGCGTGTTCTGCGGATTAGATTTTGTCAAATGTCGACGAAATGCCGCCGGGATCAATTTCTACCCTAAATACCCATTTTTCGGCAAAGTCGCAACCTTTACGCTCTAATCTATCGACTTGGCTTAGTGCTAGTAGGATTTGTCGTCATAAACGTCGTTGTGGACGTCCCCATCCAATTTGTTTTTCAAAAATCCAATTTTGAAATTCTGAGCTAAAAATAATGACCAAACTGCCCCTATATCAGTTTTCGATCCGAAAATTTTTCCGAGCTTAGAACCGTCTTAGTTACGGCTTATGTTAACCTAGGAACCAAGTTTGATCGAAGAAAAATCGACCCTCCCAATTAAGGAAAGTGGCCGAGAGCTATACCAAGGGGGGAGGAAATCCGACTTTTTCGAAAACTTGTCTTAACGCGTTAGATTGTCGTACCACAGAGTTTGTAATGTACCGTGTAACCCTAGGACTTATTGCTTGCTGAGTTTCTGACTCAATGTGTTGATTTCTGTGATTTTGGCTTAAGGTTCTTTTGAGGAGTTTCCTGGAGATCAAGGCGAGGAACGTGAAGGAGGTTGTGAGGAAAACGCTGGAGGAGTTACAGGTGAGGGCTACTCTCTGAATTACTAGATAATGCTTTAGGTGTCGATGAAATTCGACTTGATTTATGTGTTATGCACCTAATTGCTAAATGTCTGAAATGATTTCTGAGGCTTCGGCCGAACTTGTTGAGTACTTGATGCCATGATACTGTGTGCTAAATGATTCACATGCTATGTGCTACATGGTTAACTTAGGATGTGTTGGAATATGCTGTTTATGCCTATTGGTTGAGCTGGTTCATTGATGCTATTCCACTCGTGCCTATGTTTCTGGAAAGTGAGGATTACGGGCAAGTCATGCCGAATTTTTATGAGATTTTGAGAGAGTTTTAAAGGACGAACGGAGTTCGGACCTTGTTATGTTTTAATGGATCGAGACCTTCTCAGGGAATTATTTGAGATTATGGGATCTCTAAAAACTCTTAGGAAGTATTATAAGATTAAAATGAAAACTATTTTATCACGGAAAACTCATAAGACATTAATCAATTTCTAAATCCTTTGAACAATAATGATACCCTTAGATAAGAGCTTAGAGCCTGAATATTAGTTTGGGAAATATGAGAAGTGTCGTCGAGTCCAAGTCTTGAGGAAACTTACAAGTTTCCGAGTATGCTTATACTTTTTCGCTCGATGAGCAGTTTAATGTTTGGCTATCTAAAGTTTAGCCGGAGACTATAAGTTTCCAAGTACTTCGGTACCTTTTCGCTCGATGAGCAGTTTATTGATTGGCTATCTAAAGTTTAGCCGGGAACCATGAGTTCCAAAGTATCTTCTTCTTCTTTTGATTAATTCATTTTGTCGCAGAATCGACGTTTGCCTTAGGGTAGGTTTTTTTAGAGACAATAAGTTAGCTAGAACACGTGACGACGTGTCGAGTGAGGTCGGAGACGTTGTTTGGCTAATCACTTGCATTCATGCACTCATTTTGAGGTTAATACACGGCGGATTACCGGACCTCGGTGGATTCCAAAATGGTCATAAGACCCGGATTTCCATATTTAGGACACTACGGTGGTCCTCAGTAGCAGACGGAATGGCAGACCTACGGGTTCACTGCTGATCTGACTACTTTTGTGTGGTGTAAGAGACGCCCGAGCGGAATGGTCCCACTTTGGCCGGTGTTAGGGCTGACTCGATGGTGTCCATCCTTCTTCCGGAATGCATTTTGTTACCCAGCATTGCATTTCATGCAACATACATGCTGACTTAGTTGCTGAGTGTGATTGGTACCTGTTTATCCTACTTGAGGCATGCTAATTGTTGTTATTATCTTTATATTCATTGTGATATATGCAACCCTAGGATGTTATCCCTAAACGTATAAGCCTGAGAGGCTAAGTAATTATTACCCTATATATCTGGTTTTATTATTTATATAATTCTTTGGAGTTGACCCTCGCGTCTTCTGTGTGTGTTTGGGCGGACTACGCCATTGTCAGTTGAGTATGGCGGACCGGTTCACGATGGTTCACCCTTCAGGGGAAACTAGGTTGAAGAAGCTTGATCAGGAGGACTACGGTTCAGGGGTGGTCGACCCCGCTGGCCACCGAGCGACTTACTCGAGATGGGATTAGTGTAGGAGTAGTGTCGATGCTCTGACCGTCATGCTTCAGTTTTGGGGACAGGGTAGTTTCCTACCGGTAGCTTTTTGTGTGGTTTCCTATGGAGATCACAGAGAGCTGGTTGGATTTAGGGGGTCTTTTCTTAGGCCGCTGGGCCAACTTGTTCTCAGATTTTGAGGTTTAGTGTTGCGGACACAGTATTTTTACCTTGGTTTGTACTTTTGCCTACGGGCGTTACTCTCTTTTACTTTCCGTCACTGGAGGTTTACTCGTGACGTGGTTTACAACTTACAGTGGGGGCTGTAATCATATTGTATATTAGTTCTGTTATCTTCGTTTTAGAGTTTCATCTCTTTCTGTCTTAACTTACATTATCAAAAAAAAAATAATTCACGTTTTTCCGCTTAAGTTATTTCTTTGGTTACTAAAGTGACGCCACCGAAATCGGGGTGTTACAGAATCACTTCAGAAGAAGTGAAATGTATTCCTTGTATTTGCCCAGTGACACATCTATGGTCATAAAAGTGGAACTCTTAAATTCTCCAAAATAAATCACACTTACACATAAAAAACTAGGTGTACTCCCCCTTTTTGTCATAAGCAAAAAGTATGGGGTGTGAAAAATTCAGCTTGAAGTACAAGGTACTCCCCCTCAGAGAAGGTCTGAGTGAAAAGATGGAGATAGAAATGTTGTAGGAATGAGAGTTACGCGAATTAAGGTAGGGAGTTAATGGAAAATAAGAATCGTTTACCACCGGCCACGGGAGTAAAGAGAAGCTTCAGTTACCAAGGACTTAACCTCGAGAAACTGTAGGAGCAATAACTTCCAAGGAGAGAATGAAGCCTATATAAAGCGATTTAGAAGAGGGTAAGCTTCACAACTCGATCAATACATTAACAGGAAATGGCATCATACATGGTTGCACTGGAAGAGCTCAGAAGGAAAGCTTTTGAGGAAGATATGTTCCTCAATGTAAGACATCCTGATGGTACACGAACAATACATGAGCTGACGAAGACACTGCTTGAAGAGGACCTTTGTCCAGAGCTGGAGAAGGATTTGAAAGAATTTCTTGCCTTCGTGGAGGAAATTCAGGAACTCAGCCAGCTTGAGCTGAGGTTGCTGGAAGAGAAAGAAGCTAAGGAAAAGAGACTCAAGACGACAGAAGATAGTCTGGAGAGGGAGGAGCTGAACATCAAACTCAACAACATCCAGTATGCATTGGATCGTCTGGAGAAAGAGAGGGTAGAACAGCGCCAAGAATGCAGAAGAATGAGGAAGGATCCTCCATTCTAGATTTTAGGGAAAAAGAAATGTATGATGTAAAAGCATAATTGATATGAATAAAGAAAAGAAAGTTTGCAAACACAAAGTTATAGATATATATATGTATGTGCAATGATAAACGACAACTAACAAAGCATAGCAAATAATGTAACTTAAACAAAATAAAGTAGAAATAAAATTAAATAGAGTTAAGAAGGAAAACGAAAGAAATCCTAAGACTAAGGCTTGTCAGAGCGACGCAGAAGTTCTTGAAGAGTTTGCTTCATGTCCATCAGCAGAGTCTCATGAGAATCGAGACGTTGTTCCATGATATCAAGTCTGGAAGAACTTGGCTGTGTGGAGCTAGAAGGAACATTCTGAGCAGCTTGATGAGCTGGAATGGAATCAGAAGCAGCAGGAGTAAAGACCACTGGTGCAAGAGCTTGGCGTCGAAGAGCTTCAGCTTCAGCTTCAAGTCTCTCAGCTTCTAATCTTGCATGTTCAGCTTGTGCAGCTGCTTGACGTGCAGCTTCCTCTGCTTGCTCTTTCTTTCTTCTGGCCTCTTCAACAGCTTCAAGTAGCTTAGTTCTTTGCTGTTGTTCATGCAGGGCCACTCTTCTATCAAACCGCTGCCTAGCAGCCTCAATCCTCTGATCCCTTTCTGCAGTGAGATGACTCATCATAACAGGAACCTGAGCTACTAACCAAGTACTCAGAGGATTCCATTCTTCAGCAACAGAGTCAGCATTCTCACTCAGGTCAGTGTGACCTTGCACATTGCGTAGCATCAATGGAGCCTCATGATTAAAAACATTGATGCACCCAGAGAGAGAGGTTGGTCTGAGGTATGTGTAGGGAACAATGGAGAGGTTGGTTTCAGGAGAGGTTGGGTGGTTGCTGCTGTTTGCCTCAGAGGCACCTTGAGGAGAGCCAATATCAAAAGTTTGGACATTTGGTTCAGAGGCTCCAAGGTTTGGTTCAGAGGTTTCAACCTGAGGATGTGGTGATCTAACCAAAGAGTGGTTAGACACAGAGTTTTCTGGTTCTGGTTGAATGGGCTCTTGATGAACTTGGTCAGGTTGGATTTGTTGGGCTAAAGGGTCTTCTTCATGCAAAGGGTCAGCCTGGATAGGATCATCTGGGTCAACTAGACGTTCTGGTCTAGGTCCAGGATATCTCCTAGGGCTTAGTATTGTAAGGTAGTACTCTGGGATGACAGACACTTTTTCTTTCCTGACTTCCATAAATTTCCGAAGTGACTCAGAATTGTTGGAAGGGGAGAAGTCAGCAACGTTGGTAGGGAATGATACAGGAGTATATGCAGTTGAGGAATCTGTATCAGTGGTTCTAACAACCGGATGTTCTGATGCTCTGGGGGCAGAGTGATCAGACGTTCTGGGTTCAGGTTCTGGTTGTTCAAGTTCTGGTTGTTGAAGAATGATGGGTTCAGAGGTTAAGGGGTTGTATTGGATGGTAATGGGAGAGGTTGGTTCATCTGGACGTGGAGTCTGAAGCATATTCCACAGAGGGGCTTCTTCTTGGGAAGGTTGGAAAAATGAAGACCTTGGAGAATTGGGTGGAGATGTGGTTTGGGCAGCCGGTTGAGACTCTGGGATAAGGGTGAGTTGGGTGGCTGTGCGTTTGAGAAGAGTAGAGATGGGGAGTGCATCAATTGAATTTAAATCATCATCAGATTCAATGACAGCAGACTTACTTGATGTACGCACGGCAGACCGAGTCACTCTGGCAGAAGTCTCCATTCTGATGACTGCAGCAGCAGGTTCCACACGTGTAGGCTTCTCCACAATTCTGACTTGTTTCTTCTTCTTCTTGAGAGGAGAAGGACCATCTTCATTATCACCATCGTCACCATCATCAGGCTTGGTGGTTTCATCATGCTTCCTCTTAGGCTTGTCAGCCTTCTTCTTCTTCTTCAGAGGAACATCAGACTCCTCAGAGGATTCCTCCAAGACCATCTTTCTCTGAACTTTCCTCTTGGGAGGAGAGTCAAACTCTGGAGCGGGTGGCAATCGTCTGAAGAACTCATCTACATCAATCTTATACCCTTGTTGCTTCAGATCATCAAGGTAGCACAGAATAGCTTCTGGGTTGTCTGCTTGGGTCCACAGAGGGAAATCATTCAGAGGCACCCTTCTTTGTCTTACTTCATCAGAAGTATCTTCATGAGCAGGGGCTATCTTCTTCTTGATCAATCCCATCTTCTTCAGAGATGTGGCTGAGAAGACATCACTAACAATTGTAGACAGATCCTCTGTGCATCCTGCCTTGATCAGATCTTCTACGAATTTACTCTCAATGAAGAGATCTGAAAGCAGTCTCCCAAAGGGAATGTACTTGATGGCAGACTTGATGGAGGCAGTGGTTCTGGACTTCCTGATGCATTCTTTCAGGTAAGAGAACAAGAAGAAAGGGAGGCAGATCTTCCTCTTATCTTGAATGAAGAATAGCATTGCCTTCTAGCAGAAGTTGATGTAATCAGGAGAGCTACCCTTTGGCCTTTGGTTGATGCAGTGAAGCAGAATCTTGTGCCAGATTCTGAGCTTGGGATGAAGATCCACCACCTTGTAGTCGCTCTTGCCAGGTTTGTATGTTGTGTAAAGAGCCTGGTTGGTTTGATCCTTGGTTCTGGGTTTCGCCTTTGACTCCGTTAGTTGGAATCTATACCCAGTTCCAGTGTGTGCACCCAGCAGATTCACAATGGATTTCTCAGTGATGATTATCCTCCTTCCAGCAATGTAGGAGACCACTTGTGTATCATCACAGTCCGCGTGTTTCCAGAATTCCTTGACCAATTTGTCATAAATTGGACCTCTAAGCCTGTTGAAATACTCTTCCCATCCCTGAGCTTGAACTTCAGGACGCAGGTCATACCCATTTGCAGCTATATTATCGAGGTCGAATCTCCATTCAGCAAGCACTTGGAGTTCTTCCGGAGCATAAACGCAGTGAACGACACAGCCCCGTTCTGCAATTGGAATCATCTTCTCTGAAGTTTGACCTTGATTTGGATTTTCAGGGCCCAATTGGCCTGTAGCTTGTCCTACTACCATATGAGGGAACCTGGTTGCATCTGCAGCTTCGTTTCTGGTTTGTCTCACCATCGTGAAGTCGGTTGAAGGTTTTGGGTTGAAGGAGAAGGATGAATAGAGAGAGAGAGAGAGAGATCGTGGGTAAGAAGTTTTGAAAAACTGAAGAGAGAGAGTGTAAAACCGTAAGTATAGGGCAACGTGTGTGTATAGTGGTTTTTGACAAATAACCGTTGTTGATTCAAAAAGCAATTTAAAATCAACGGTTAAAAATTAAAGACATGACAGTAACAGTAAATACACCTATCACACGCAGGAGAGAAGCACATCAACACTCATTACAACAGACTGTCAGCACGGGCACAAGGAACTATGTATCATAGATACTGACACACGTTTACTGTCTCAGCTTCAGAGTCAGCACCAATGGGTACATAAACTCTGATAGAGTTACCTTCTGGACTAGACATCTTCTGATGAAGAAGCATCATAGTCAGAGGTTCTGATCCATCTTCATGCTGGACAAAAGTCCATATTCAGATTTTTCAGAATGAAGTTAAATCTATCCTCTGCTAAGGGCTTTGTAAAAATATCTGCCCATTGATGGTTAGTATCAACAAACTTCAGAAGAAGTACGCCCTTCTGTACATAATCTCTAATGAAATGATACTTTACCTCAATGTGCTTTTCCCTTGAATGTAAGATGAGATTCTTACTCAATGATATTGCAGCAGTGTTATCACAATAGATTGAGATATTGCTCTCAAGGATTTGATAATCCTCCAACTGATGTTTCATCCAGAGCATCTAAGTGCTGCATATTGCTGCTGAGATATATTCTGCCTCTGCAGTAGATAGTGCAATGGTTGATTGCCTCTTGCTTGCCCATGAGACTAAGTTGCTTCCCAGAAATTGACAATTTCCAGAAGTGTTTTTTCTCTCTGTTCTATCTCCAGCATAATCAGCATCACAATAACCTGAAAGCTTATACTCTGATGTTTTCTTATACATCAAGCCAAGGTTAGTGGTACCTTTCAGATACCTTAGGATCCTCTTAACAGCAGTTAAGTGGGTTTCCCTTGGATCTGATTGGAAACGAGCACATAAATGAACACTAAACAATATATCTGGCCTAGATGCAGTTAAGTATAGAAGTGATCCTATCATACCACGATAGAGCTTCTGACATACTTTACCACTTGCATCTTCTTTCTCCAGAATGCATGTAGGATGCATTGGAGTCTTGGCTACTGTAGAATCCAGCATATTGAACTTCTTCAGAAGTTCTTTAGTGTACTTGCTCTGATGGATATATGTTCCTTCTGGTGTTTGATCGACTTGTATTCCCAGAAAGTACTTGAGTTCTCCCATCATACTCATCTCAAATTCAGCCCTCATCATCTCAGAAAATTATTTGCATAGAGATTGATTAGCAGAACCAAATATAATATCATCAACATAAATTTGCACAATTAAAATATCATCTTTGTAAGTTTTGCAAAAGAGAGTTGTATCTACTTTACCCCTTACAAACTTATTCTCCAGAAGGAATGAGCTGAGTCTCTCATACCATGCTCTGGGAGCTTGCTTCAGACCATAGAGTGATTTCTTCAACTTGAAAACATGATCTGGGTTCTTCTCATCCTCAAAACCTGGGGGTTGATGAACGTAGACTTCCTCTGATATGTATCCATTTAGGAAGGCACTCTTAACATCCATCTGATGTAGAATTATGTTGTGATTTACTGAGAAGGAGATCAACAGTCTGATTGCTTCTAGTCTTGCTACTGGAGCAAATGTTTCAGTGTAGTCTATTCCTTCCTGTTGGCTGTAGCCTTGAGCAACTAGCCTTGCCTTGTTTCTGACTACATCTCCTTTCTCATTCAACTTATTTCTGAACACCCATTTAGTTCCAATTACATGGACACTTTGAGGCTTCTTCACTAAGCTCAAAACATCATTCTTGGAAAATTGATTCAATTCTTCTTCCATGGCCAGAATCCAGTCCTTGTCCTGAAGGGCTTCATCAATTGACTTGGGTTCAGTTAAGGACACCAATCCTTTCAGACTGAGCAGGGTCTCTTCAGAGGGTCTGAAGGCTGATCTGGTTCTGACTGGTTCGTCTTTGTTGCCCAGAATCAATTCCTTAGGATGAGCTGCAGTGATTCTGCTCTTCTTCAGAGTTTGTGAATCAGAGGGACCAGCTTCTTCTGGTTCATCTTCCTCTGGCTCAGCTTCCTCTGGAGCTTTGCCTTTGTCAGAAACACTTATACTTAAATCTGCAAATTTCTCAACTAGCTTTGACTGGTCAGAGTCAAGCTTATCGTCAAATCTAACATGAATAGATTCTTCAATTGTTTTAGCATCAGTATTATAGAATCTAAAACCTTTAGATCTCTCAGAGTAACCAAGTAATAGACATTTATGAAATTCTAGATCCCTTAGAACAAATGTCCTGCACGATGCGGGACAATCGATTAGAACATCATATGACTGAAAAGCATGAACACAAAAAAAACAAACAACTAAAAGAAACAGGACACAGAAAGTTGTTAACCCAGTTCGGTGAAACTACACCTACGTCTGGTTAGCTTTCGCCCGATGAAAAGGAATTCCACTATCTCAAGAACTAGGTATTACAGACCCACATGAACACATCAAGTTCATTGTTCTTAACCTAATCTACCCAGTGGTATTCTACTTAGAACCACAGCCTAAGTATGAGAGCCCCTCTCACTTTTCCTCAATCACTGCCATAGTGATTGGTAACAACAATAACACAAGGTTTGTTTGACACTCAAACACAACACAGAACTCAGTCTCACTTTATAGAATCAGTGAGCGAGACTAGTTCACAACTAACAAAGACAAAGAACAACTTACACTCTTAAGAACACTTGATCTTCAAGGTAATTCTCTCGTCCTCAAGCTACAGGTCTTTGTCTATATATATATACTTCAGCAGCAGCGGCTAGGGTTTGTTTGGGCTGAAGAATACTTTGATCCAGCTCATATCAGTAGAAAATCTTCCAAGATCTGATATGAGTGATCAACAAATAAAATAGAAACAAATCTTTTAATCACAGATTTGTTCCAACAATTAACAACCCGCAATTGGCTCCCAACATTCAGTTACTTGACCTTCAAGTAAGCACAAAACATACCATAAAACATAACCATAAGGGACCCACTTGCATGCCAGCAGGGGCGGATGTCCTGGCCTTCACCAAGGCAGATGTCACAACATCGGCTAGGACACAGGTTGTTTTTGACAAAATTGATGACAACAAGGAACAACAATCTCCCCCTTTGTCAAATTTTGTCTAAAAACAACTTCACTACTTGAGAGGGAAAAACAAACAAAATCATCAGAGTCAGCAGCAGAAATACTCCCCCTCAAACCAATGCATCCACAACAGCCAAAACATGGAGGAACTCCCCCTCAAAAGATGCATCCAAATAAACACTGCCTGAAGTATATAGAAACCATATGCATAGCAGTACAAACTAAAACAACCACACTTGGTAACACTTGAACATAAGCTAGCTTGAAGCACTTGAACATAGAAGATCGCCTGAACTTGTCTTCTCAAAGCTTCATACTTATTACAGAACATAACCAGAATACACTTGAACATAGAAGATCGCCTGAACTTGTCTTCACAAAGCTTCATACTTATTACAGAACATAACCAGAATACCAAGTCTTCAAAGAAAACACTACAACACACTACTACTACTCCCCCTTTTTAGCACAAGTTTGGCAAAGGTGGAAAGAATGTAAGCACAGCCAAATAAAAGTCAACTAGTACGCAGACTAGGACATGCATTAATCATCAGAAGAAGAGGTGTTTTCCTCAACATGTTCTTCAGATCCTTCCTTCTCAGCATCAGTTGCTTGCTCACCCTCTTGACCAGCTTCCCCCTTGAGAGTTTGGATGAGAGCATCCACCTTTAGCTTCCTAGCAGCAGAAATCCTGATGGTCTCTTGAAGTTCCTTGGAAATGGCCTCAAGTTCAGCAATGACACTATGAGTTCCTGAGGCAGACATAGAGGCAGGAACAGATGTCCTACTGGATGGCAGATCAATGTCCAGGACATGAGGGTCCAAGAGCAACCGTTGGTCCAAAGTGATGGGAGGGCCTTTGGGCACAGGAACATCATCAACAGTGAGGATATTAGGGTGCTGTTTCAGAATGATAGCAGTCAGTAAAGAAGGAAAAAAAGATGGGGAGTTTCACAGCACATGTTTCTGCATGCTTCAAGGTTTGGGAAAACACAAAGTTGCCAAAGTCATAAGCAATTTCAGTCCCAATGCGATAGATAAGCTTGGCAAGCATAGCAGAAACAGCAGAAGTATGGTTAGAGGGAACCCAATTCACCACTCCAATCCTATTCAAAATAGCATACTTCACACTCAGAACCCCAGTTGACAGAAGCTTCATAGCAGGCCACTTCTTTACTCTTCCAGCAGTCAATTCCTCAGCAACCGTATCCAGAGAAAGTTCTTCTTCAACAAATTCAACCACACTTCTTCCAAGGGTTTGGTTGATGATAGCAGGAGAGAAATTCACACACTTACCCCTGACAAACACTTTCCTGAATTCAGGACTGGCAGAATTATTAACATCATCAGGGAGATTGACAATAAATTCCTTCACAAGCTTGTCATAGCATTTTCCTATGTTCATCGCAGTCTGCCTCAACCCTGCTTTTTCAATCAAGGCAATGATCTCTTTGCAGGCTAACACATCAGAATCAATCTCCCTCTCTTTGGCAACACGCCTTTGATAGACATATTTCCATTTGAAGGCATTTTCTGGAGCATGAATAGACACATTATCTAGAGGAACATTAGGAACATCTGAGGGAATACGCTTACCAGAGAACATTTTCTTCTCAGAGGCAGTGATGTCCAGGACATCGCCTTCAACATCTGATTCAATCTCCAAATCAATTCTGGAAGCTTTCTGCTTTTTCCCAGTAGTCTTCTTGGCTTTCTTCCCAGACGATTCCACAGCTTTCTGCTTGCCTTTCCTTGACACATCTGTTGTTCTTGATTTTGAAGACCCAGTAGTGATCTTGACTTTCTTCTTCTGGACAACAGGGGTTTCTTCAACAGATGCTCTTCTTCGTTTAAGCATTCTGGCAGCAACACTCGCCAGAGTCACATCCTCTGGATCTTCATCATCAGAGACATCATGAACAATGGGAGGGGTCTTCATCGACTCCTCTGACAAAACATCCGTTGAGTTAGCAGCCTTGGAATCAGAATTCTTGGATGAAGAGGAAGAATCCTTTGAGAGTGAAACCTCCTTGGCAGGCTTATCAGACAAAGTCTCATCGGAGCCATGGGAAGATGTCTTGACATCGTCTTCATCATTTGCAGAGACAGAAGTGTTTGAAACATCCTCAGGTGCAGGGCTTCAGGTTGTTGCAAAGAGGTTGCACGAGACTTGTAGGGCTTCTTGGCAGGAGTTCTTGAGTTCTTCTTGGATTGAGTGGAAGAACTTGTGTGCAAACCCATAACCCTAGCACCACCAGCAGTTCTCTCTATCTTTCCCTTCACAGACTCTTTCTTGCTTGAAGACATGATGAACTGGTAAAGCAAAAGGACAAATACAAGAAATTGAGAAAAATGTAAGTGATGAGAAACAGAGATTGTTAGAGCAAGATTGGCAACATGTGGTGAGATTGTGATGTAGCCATTTGTGATGATTATATAGCAGTTGAGTGAGAAGGAAGCAATGATGTCACAACAGCAGTTAATGGTAGTTACGAGGAAACTAGCCGTTAGACAGAAAAAGGGCTTTAATTGCTATGCTCCTTCGAAGAGGCAAATCCCAAGATTTCCTCTTAATTTGTCAAATGTAGCAGCATCTAAGGGTTTGGTAAAAATGTCAGCCAATTGTCTCTCTGTGGGGACATGTTCCAAAGTAACAATTTTATCCTCCACTAATTCCCTGATGAAGTGATGTCTGATATCTATGTGTTTGGTTCTGCTATGTTGAATAGGGTTCTTGGCAATATTGATAGCACTCAAATTGTCACAGTACAATGTCATGTGTAACACCCCGATAATCTAGCGCGAAAGACAAGTTTTCGGAAAAGGAAATTTTCCTCCTCCCCCTAATAGGGCTCGGCCACTTTGTGCAATTATGGGGCTCGATTTTTCTTCGATCAAACTTGGTTCCTATGCTTTCATAAGCCGTAACTAAGGGTATTCTGAACTCGGAAAAATTATCGGATCAAAAACTGTCGCAGGGGTATTTTGGTCATGATTTTTAACTTAGGATTTTTCAAAACTGAAATCCCAAAAATAAAATTTTGCAGGGACGTCACCAACGACGTTTATGACAACTAATCCTACTAGCACTAAGCTAAGGCGATAGTTTTCAGCCTAAAGGTTGAAGCTTTACACCAAAAACTCCAAAAATGGGTATTTTAGGCTCAAATTGATTCCGGCGGAATTCCGGCGACATAACGGAAAATCTAACCCGGCAGAAGTGATCTTGGGCGCATAAGGAAGAGGTTTAGAATCAGAAATGAAAGATTCAGGATAGTTTTGCAAAAACCCATAAACTATCCGCTCAGAAAACTCTACAGAAAAGCTATGGAAAAAGCGATCAGAGGTAAGGATTAGCGACTATACCTCGAAACCTTGAAGCAGCAACTAACGGATCAACGATCAAGCAAGTAATGAAGAAAATTCTTCTTCCTTCTTCCTTGGATGAACTCGCGGCCTTGAGGAGAGAAAATGGAGGAGTTTTGTGTTTTTTTCTCACTTGTTTGCTATATATAGAAGATGGAAATTCGCGGGAAAATGAAAGTTTCGCGAATCTGATTTTTCCGGCGTCATTCTCCGTGAATTCTAAGATAGGTTTTGGCGAAAGAATTCTAAAACTAAAATGAGGTCTCCTTATATTTTTGGCAACTAAAGCATAGTCGGTGTAAAACTATTTTACCCGATAAGTTGCTTTTTGCATCGAATGTCGGAATGGAAAACTTCTTTCTGAAGAAAGATTGAAATCATCAAGAGAAATGGGTGTACGCGTGTAGAATATTCATTTGAAGCTCTGAATAGATAAAGTCTTCATTGTCGAGAAATTCTAGGGTTTTGAAATACCAGGGATTCGGTTTCGGCAAACTTCCGATGATTGGAATCGGACGTTCGTAAATCCTAGAGTTTCGCCTCGAAACGATTGTGATATATGGAAAAAGAGAAGTTCTAACATTTCTCTGAAGATTTTTGGAATTAACTTCCGTCGTGCCTAAAAGTGAAAATTAGCTATATACTAGGGTTTCTGACCTAGGTTTAAGCGTATAACTATCGTGCTATAACTTTTATCGACTTCAATACGAACCTCAGACTTTTCCTGAACTTTCTCCTTCATACATTTATTTCATTTACTAAACTCTTGTTCAGGTTTCCCTTCGCCATGCATCAAACCTACTGGTGAATAAGAATTTATTCACTTGGTATAAACTGAAAAACTTGGGCCTTACATTACTACCCTCCAAAAAGAAAGTTTCGTCCTCGAAACTTAAGGGTTGGTAAAAAAAATTCTGAATATTGTCCCTTGGTCTTTTCCAAATAACTTGCACTAAAGCACTCTGCTTTCCCCTCGATTGTTTCACTCTTCTAGTCCCAATGCTGACCGACGGCGTCTCAAAAGACATATCGTCCTCTAACTCTCTGTTGTCCGGTTCGACCACTTGAATCGGTTCTCTGTTGGAAATAATATTTGTTGGCATTCGTGCAATCGCACAACCTTAACCACTTGCTCCTCTGCCCTTGTTCGTCCAAAATACTGATTAGGAACTCGGTACATCTCTATGTTCCGGATTGAATGCTCAACTTGAGTCTTACTACCTTGTGCATGACAAGACTCATTCTCCTTAATCATAAATTCATCAACCCCTCATAAGCTAATCATCCTCTTGATATCCAACAATCCATTATTGTCGTCTTTGTCCTCAAAACCTTCCTCACTCAAACCAGTTTACACTTACTGAAATCCCTAACGCTTCGCATCAATCGAGATTTATCCTCTAGAAGATCAAATCATAACTATACCTCAAGGGACTTAACTAGTCATTTCGTCATCCGATCCTCCAACCTTCTAAGGTTTAACTACTATCGTAACTACTATCACCACTACATCCCTTACTCACACACGATTTCCAACTCCCCAAGTCAATCTTAATCATAGGATTCTTATTCAACTGAGCAAAATTCACTTGCTAACTCTATCAAGCATCACCGAAATCCATAACAAAGTTCCATTCACTATTAGACTCTGAGTAGCTTGTCCAACTATGATAACTTCAAGTATTCATCTTAATACTAACACTTTCCTTCTTGTAACTTGATTACCATCTTGTCGATAAACTTCTTAATCTCCCAATCAAATTATGACAAACTTCAAGTCCTATACACTTATGACAAGAATTAATAGACTTAAAACCTAAACCTTTTCCAAGTTTGGATCTCTGATGCTCTGTAGCTCTCCAACATTTCCTAAAAGAATATTCATCTCTTACAACGACAACTCCTTCCCAAAGAAAATCAATTACTTAACACGAACTTTCCTCCCAAATCCGACTAATCCTCGATCAATTCAAATTCATCTTACACATCCTTCTATCAAAGTCCATATCCAGCTGTGATTCCGAAAATCACCCCCTCAATATTAAGTTGATCAGGCCTAATACATCGAAGGTGAAAATCTAGAAAAAGCCCACTGGAACAGTCAATGAGTTCCTATCATCCAGTGGTCACAAATACCCTGACGTTAAATCTTCAATGATGTCGCTACGGAACTACACACCCTCGACATCATACGTATACTATCCATAATGAATCTCTATGAAATTCATTCTTCAGCTTCTAGCTTCCTTTTAAACGCATCGGTAGAAGACTACTTTCTAGGCTTAGCGTGTCATTCTAAACCTCGTATAACTTCTATAGCTAAAATACGAGTAACAGTAAAGTAAAGTCATAATAGGCGTAGTAACTATAAGGTCAAAGCGTAAACCATATACGTAAGATAGGTGTGTTTGCACACTCTACAAGAAAAATTGAACATATTATACTAGAATGAGAAAGAATGGTTAGAAAGTTACCATCGTTCTTGCGCTCTCCTCTGACAAACCCCTCAGCTCTCTCACCGTCCATGGTGTAAACTCTTGCTTTAGCCGCAGGACGCTTTCCACGAGCAGTGTTCACTGAAGGTATGAAAAACGGTAGAAAGGGGGGGGTTTGAATAACGTTTTCAGAACAAAACTTCCACCTTAAAGATTTTGACAAATCTTTCGAGAACTTAAGTGCTAAAGATAAGAGATAGAAAAGCACACAAGGATTTTATCCTGGTTCACTTGATAAATCACTCAAGCTACTCCAGTCCACCCGTTAAGGTGATTTCTTCCTTCTTAGAATGAAGGCAATCCACTAATCAGGTAAGAGTTACAACTGCACTTGAAACCTACAAGTGACTAACAATTACACTGACTTAGCTCACACTAAGATTCACTCTCTTAGTCTTCTCTAGGATCCGATCAACCTTGATCTCCTAAAGGAACTAAACAAACTGTTTATCAAAGAATTGTTTACAAGAGATTTGCTTCTAAAAAGCTAATAGTAAACACAATGAATTTCAGATGAAAGAAAGCTTAGAATATTTTGAATATGTCTTGCGCGTATATGTGTTTCTTTCTCTTTTTAGCCGCTTCTTTCAATCTTCAGCCTCTATATATACTCCAAGGATTAGGGTTGAGCGTTGCATGGGAAATGCTACCGTTGGAGGGCAGTTCTGGAAAATCCAGCTTCTGCTGTGGCTGAGAACGTTAGGTAGGTCGTCAGGAAGGTACACTTGCTTTTGTACTTGGATAGCGACTTGACCTTTTAACCTAGGAGACTTCTGATCAGGGGAATACTTCATATTGGAACTTGTGAAGCCGGTTGATCAGAGTCAGAGGGAAAGCACAGATCCTCTGACCATTGTATCTTCTGATTCTGAACTCAGAGGGAAGAACATGGCCTTCAGAGTTTCTTGCTTCTGGACTTCAGAGTTTCCACTATTCAGCTTCTGGATCTTCAGAGTCTTCTACACCATCAGAACATCTGAACCTTCAGTGTTTCTTGGTTATCAGAACTTCTGGATCTTCAGAGCTTCTAGCGACTGAGTCCACATCAGAGTTTGTATAGCTTCAGAACTTCTGAAGCTTTTCCACTGTTCATACTGAACATGGTGAATGCGAAAGCGTTGCTTGGGTTACCCTTTATATACAGTGCTTCTGATTTGTGTGAGATTGAGTTGAGGTCAGAGCCTGTAAATAGCACACTCAGAAAAACACGTTAGAGTACCACAATTGTTCATATCAAAAGGTTAACTTGTAATCATCAAAACATAGAGTTGTACTACTAGATCAAAACTTGATCTTACAATCTCCCCCTTTTTGATGATGACAAAACTAAGATTTTTGATGAACAATTCTTAAACATTAAACTGAATTCACTCAGAGTTTAGAAATATAGAATAATACTTATCCTGATGTGAATAGTTTATCTTGCTCATTCTGAATTCAAGTCACTGCTTGATTCTGAGCTTAGCTCCCCCTGAATTTAATACTTGATGAAAACGTTAGTAAAGTCTAGATTCTGAGCTAAAAAATATAAGAGTTCAGAGTGAAAAGCTTATGACATAGATGAAAAACGAATAATCAGAGAGCATAAGTGATCAGAGTCATGGACAAGGTATCAGAGTCTTGGGTATCAGAGTCAACTTAGAATCACTTCAGAAGAAGTGAAATGTATTCCTTGTATTTGCCCAGTGACACATCTATGGTCATGAAGGTGGAACTCTTAAATTCTCCAAAAGAAAAATAAATCACACTAACACATCTTACACATCAAAAACTGGGTTTACTCCCCCTTTTTGTCATAAGCAAAAAGCTTGGGGTGTGAAAAACTTAGCTTGAAGTACAAGGTACTCCCCCTTAGAGAAGGTCTAAGTTTAAAAGAAAATGAAAACGATGTAAGAATCAGAGTTAGGCGAAAATAAATAGAAGAGTTAATGCAAGGGATGAACGTTTACCACCGGTCAAGTGAGTAAATAGAAGGGTCAGTTACCAAGAACTTAACCTCGAGAAACTGTAAGAGCATTAACTTTCAGAGAGAAAGTGAAGCCTATAAAAAGCGTTGGAGAGAAAGGTAAGCTTCACACCTCGAATAATTTTCAGTAAAAAAAATGGCATCATACAACGTAGCACTAGAAGAGCTGAGGAAGAAGGCCTTTGAAGAGGACTTGTTCCTGAACATCAGGCATCCAGAGGGTGCAACTACCATCGCGGAGCTGACACGGACACTGCTGGAAGAGGACCTGCGTCCAGAGTTGGAGAGAGACCTGAAGGAATTTCTTGCCTTCGTGGAGGAGGTGCAAGAACTCAGCCGGCTTGAACTCAAGCTGCTGGAAGAGAAAGAGAGTTTGGAAGAGAAGCTCAAGACTTCAGAAGAGATTCTGGAGAGGGATGAGCTAAAGATCAGGCTCAGCAACATCCAGCATGTACTGGAGCGTCTGGAAAAGGATAGGTCAGAGCAGCGCCAGGAGTGCAGAAGAATGAGGAGAGATCTTCTGAAAAGCAGAGATTGCGAGAGTGAAAACCGGAAGTGAACGAGAACGTGTGTGTATAGTGGGTTTTATCAAATAACCGTTGTTGATTCAAAAAGCACTTTAAGATCAACGGTTGAAAATTAAAGATAGATAGTAATAGTAAAATACACAATCACACACAGGAGATAAGCATATCTACACGCAATCATAACAGACTGTCACACGGGCACAAGGAATTATGCATCAGAAATTCTGACACACGTGTTGTTGTCTCAGCTTCAGAGTCAGTACCAGTGGGCACACACACTCTGATTGAGTTACCTTCTGGACTAGACATCTTCTGATCAAGAAGTATCATAGTCAGAGGTTCTGATCCGTCTTCACTCTGGACAAAAGTCCATGTTTAGATTTTTCAGAATAAAATTAAATCTATCCTCTGCTAAGGGCTTTGTAAAGATATCTGCCCATTGATGGTCAGTATCAACAAACTTCAGAAGAAGTACGCCCTTCTGTACATAATTTCTAATAAAGTGATACTTTACCTCAATGTGCTTTGCCCTTGAATGCAAGATAGGATTCTTACTCAATGAGATTGCAGCAGTGTTATCACAATAGATTGGGATATTGCTCTCAAGGATCTGATAATCCTCCAGCTGATGTTTCATCCAGAGCATCTGAGTGCTGCATATTGCTGCTGAGATATATTCTGCCTCTGCAGTTGATAGTGCAATGGTTGATTGCCTCTTGCTTGCCCATGAGACTAGATTGCTTCCCAGAAATTGACAATTTCCAGAAGTACTTTTTCTCTCTGTTCTATCTGCAGCATAATCAGCATCACAATAACCTGAAAGCTTATACTCTGATGTTTTCTTATACATCAAGCCAAGGTTAGTGGTGCCTTTCAGATACCTTAGGATCCTCTTAACAGCAGTTAAGTGGGTTTCCCTTGGATCTGATTGGAAACGAGCACATAAGTGAACACTAAATAATATGTCTGGCCTAGATGCTGTTAAGTATAGAAGTGAACCTATCATTCCACGATAGAGCTTCTGACATACTTTACCACTTTTATCTTCTTTCTCCAAAATGCATGTAGGATGCATTGGAGTCTTGGCCACTGTAGATTCCAGCATATTGAACTTCTTCAGAAGTTCTTTAGTGTACTTGCTCTGATGGATATATGTTCCTTCTGGTGTTTGATCAACTTGTATTCCCAGAAAGTACTTTAATTCTCCCATCATACTCATCTCAAATTCAGCCTGCATCATCTCAGAAAATTCTTTGCATAGAGATTGATTAGCAGAACCAAATACAATATCATCAACATAAATTTGCACAATTAAGATATCATCTTTATAAGTCTTGCAAAAAAGAGTTGTATCTACTTTACCCCTTACAAACTCATTCTCCAGAAGGAATGAGCTAAGTCTCTCATACCATGCTCTGGGAGCTTGCTTCAGACCGTAGAGTGATTTCTTCAATTTGAACACATGGTCTGGTTTCTTTTCATCTTCAAAACCTGGGGGTTGATGAACATAGACTTCCTCTGAGATATAACCATTTAGGAAGGCACTCTTTACGTCCATCTGATGTAGAACTATGTTGTGATTTACTGAGAAGGAGATCAACAGTCTGATTGCCTCCAGTCTTGCTACCGGAGCAAATGTTTCAGTGTAGTCTATTCCTTCCTGCTGGCTGTAGCCTTGAGCAACTAGCCTTGCCTTGTTTCTGACTACATCTCCTTTCTCATTTAGCTTGTTTCTGAATACCCATTTCGTTCCAATAACATGGACATTCTCAGGCTTCTTCACTAAGCTCCAAACATCGTTCTTGGAGAATTGATTTAATTCTTCTTCCATGGCCAGAATCCAATCCTTGTCCTGAAGAGCTTCATCTATGGACTTGGGTTCAATTAAGGACACCAATCCTTTCAGACTCAGCAAGGTCTCTTCAGAGGGTCTGAAGGCAGATCTGGTTCTGACTGGTTCATCTTTGTTGCCCAGAATCAATTCCTTAGGGTGAGCTGCAGTGATTCTGCTCTTCTTCAGAGTTTGTGAGTTAGAGGGACCAGCTTCTTCCTCTGGTTCATCTTCCTCTGGCTCAACTTCCTCTGGAGCTTTGCCTTTGTCAGAAACATTAATGCTTAAATCTGCAAACTTTTCAACTAGCTTTGACTGGTCAGAGTCAAGCTTATCATCAAATCTAACATGAATAGATTCTTCAATAGTCTTAGCATCAGTATTATAAAATCTAAAACCTTTAGATCTATCAGAATAACCAAGTAATAGACACTTAGAAGACTTAGCATCAAATTTATGCAATCTATCCTTAGTATTGAGAACATAACAAACACAGCCAAAAGGATGAAAATAAGAAATGTTGGGTTTTATGTTCTTCCACAATTCATAAGGAGTCTTATTCAGAATTGGTCTCACAGAGATTCTGTTCTGAATGTAACATGCTGTATTTACTGCCTCTGCCCAAAAGTGCTTAGCCATGCCAGTTTCTTGGAGCATGGTTCTAGCCATCTCCTGAAGAGTTCTGTTCTTCCTCTCAACAACACCATTTTGTTGAGGAGTTCTGGGACAAGAGAAATCATGTGCAATTCCATAGGAATCAAACAGACTCTCAAACTTGTCATTCTCAAACTCTCCACCATGGTCACTTCTGACACGCACAATCCTGCAAGCCTTCTCGTTTTGCACTTGAGCAATGAAGGTAGAGAACACAGCATGAGACTCATCCTTGCGGGTTAGAAACTTTACCCATGTCCAGCGGCTATAGTCATCAACGATAACCATCCCATATCTCTTGCCACCTATAGACTCAGTTTTCACTGGTCCAAACAGGTCGATATGCAGAAGTTCTAACGGCCTTGAGGTTGAGACAACATTCTTTGCCTTGAAAGGGACTTTTGTGAATTTGCCTTTCTGACATGCTTCACAAAGAGCGTCTGAAGCGAACTTCAGATTGGGTAAGCCCCTGACAAGATTTAGCTTGCTCAGCTGAGAAATCTTTCTCATACTGGCATGCCCTAACCGTCTATGCCATACCCACTGCTCTTCATCAACAGACAGAAGGCACTTCACATTCTGAGCCTCCAACTCAGATAATCTGATCTTATAAATGTTGTTCTTCCTCTTGCTGTTAAACAGAACAGAGCCATCGATCTGACTTACAGCCCGGCAGGACTTTTGATTGAATATAACATCATAACCCTTGTTAGCTAATTGACTTATAGACAATAAGTTATGTGTTAAGCCGTCTACCAATAAAACATTGTCAATGCATGGACTACTATCTACACAAATAGTACCAGTACCAACAATTTTAACCTTTTCATTTCCTCCGAAGCCAACTTCGCCTCCAGGCTTAAGTTTCAGCTCTCGGAACATACGCTTTTCTCCCGTCATGTGACGCGAGCATCCACTGTCCAGATACCATGATTGGTGTTTCAGTGGAGCTATCAAGGATATCTGCAACATAGATAATCTTGTCCTTAGGTACCCACTTTCTGGGTCCTCTTTTGTTAGTTACCCCAGAGGTTCTGATCACCTTGGGTGTCTCAACATAATATTTTAAAGGAATATTTGCATGATATTTAGTCATAGAGAAAGATCCCTTTTTAAGAGGGTTTTTAGCAATTTTAGCAGGTACAGGATCATGCAATATGGTACCAGAGGGAACAAAGCATTCATATAAAGATTTAGCTTTAGACACAGAGGGCTCATTTCTAATTGGTTTAGAATAGCCAATGCCATGCATTCCATTTCTGCTTACGCCATAGATCATTGAAGCCATTAAGCTTCTATCCACGCTTTTAGCTAGGAATCTTTGAAAAGACTTTTCATACTTAGATTCATTTCTACAATCAGAGGCATCACAGGCAACAATTTCTTCTAACTTAGCAATCTGGTTCTTAAGCACAGAGTTAGAATTTACCAAAGCATGATTTTCATTTTTCAAATCAGAAATAATTTTCTCATGTTCAGAAGGAGTCTTGGAGACAGCAGATAAGTTCTTTTTCAACTTTTTATGCTTAGACAATAAAGAGTTATACTTATCCATGATATCAGACAAAGCATGTTTCAGTTCAGAGGTAGAGAAAGAAGCAAATACCTCATTTTCATCGTCTGAGTTAGGATCTCCTTCTGATTCTGAGTCAGAGTCAACAGCTTCCTTTGACTCTGCTTCCTTGTCTTTGACAATTGCCATGAGTCCTTGGACTTCACCATCAGAGTCAACATCCTCTGACTCTGATTCATCAAATGTCACCATCAGACTCTTCTTCGTCTTGAAGTGCTTCTTTGGCTTCTTGTCTTTCTTCAACTTTGGACAATCACTTTTGTAGTGCCCAGATTCTTTGCACTCAAAACATGTGACTTCCTTGATTGAAGACTTCTTCTGGCCTGAGGACTCATACTTTCCTTTTGCCTTTCCAGAGCCTTTGAACTTGCTCTGCCTGTGCTTCCAGATGCGGTTGAGTCTCTTGGAGATCAGAGTCAGCTCATCTTCATCAGAATCTTCTGATGCTTCTTCAGATTCTTCTTCTTCAGCTTGAAGAGCCTTTGATTTCTCAACCTTAGCCTTTTCAGATTTGGATTTCAAGGCTATGGACTTTTTCCTCAGATCTTGCATCTCTGAGCGTTTCAGCTCATGGCATTTCAAAATGCTGATGAGTTCTTCTAAACTCATATTCTCAACGTCTCTCGTGAGCTCTATTGAAGTCACCAAAGGCATCCAACTTTCAGGAAGACACCTGATGACCCTTATGACATGATCTTTTGTTGTGTAGCTCTTGTTGAGAGGTCGTATGCCAGCTACAAGCAATTGAAATCTGGAGAACATTTCTTCAATGGACTCATTTGGCTCCATGATGAAGGATTCATACTTTTGGATCAAAGACAATGCCTTTGATTCTTTGACTTTCTTGTTTCCTTCATGAGACATCTTCAGAGATTCAAAAATGCCTTTAGCAAACTCACGATCTGTAATCTTCTGGTACTCCTCATAGGAAATAGCACTTAGAAGAATTGCTCTTGCTTTGTGATGTTGTGAGTACAGCTTCTTTTGATCTGCAGTCATCTCTGACCTTGGGATCTTCTTGCCATCTGCATCAACTGGACGCTCATAGCCATCCACAATAATATCCCAGAGATCTGCATCGAAACCCAGAAAGAAACTTTCCAGTCTATCTTTCCAATATTCGAACCTTTGACCATCGAACATAGGAGGCTTTGCGTTGTAACCATCTCTTTGAGTTTCACTGCTGGTGGCAGCCATTGTTTTTCACACCGGCCCGGATCACTGAACACTGTTAGGTGTGGTAATCAGAACTTGCGCTCTGATACCAATTGAAGGTATGAAAAACGGTAGAAAGGGGGGGGTTTGAATAACGTTTTCAGAACAAAACTTCCACCTTAAAGATTTTGACAAATCTTTCGAGAACTTAAGTGCTAAAGATAAGAGATAGAAAAGCACACAAGGATTTTATCCTGGTTCACTTGATAAATCACTCAAGCTACTCCAGTCCACCCGTTAAGGTGATTTCTTCCTTCTTAGAATGAAGGCAATCCACTAATCAGGTAAGAGTTACAACTGCACTTGAAACCTACAAGTGACTAACAATTACACTGACTTAGCTCACACTAAGATTCACTCTCTTAGTCTTCTCTAGGATCCGATCAACCTTGATCTCCTAAAGGAACTAAACAAACTGTTTATCAAAGAATTGTTTACAAGAGATTTGCTTCTAAAAAGCTAATAGTAAACACAATGAATTTCAGATGAAAGAAAGCTTAGAATATTTTGAATATGTCTTGCGCGTATATGTGTTTCTTTCTCTTTTTAGCCGCTTCTTTCAATCTTCAGCCTCTATATATACTCCAAGGATTAGGGTTGAGCGTTGCATGGGAAATGCTACCGTTGGAGGGCAGTTCTGGAAAATCCAGCTTCTGCTGTGGCTGAGAACGTTAGGTAGGTCGTCAGGAAGGTACACTTGCTTTTGTACTTGGATAGCGACTTGACCTTTTAACCTAGGAGACTTCTGATCAGGGGAATACTTCATATTGGAACTTGTGAAGCCGGTTGATCAGAGTCAGAGGGAAAGCACAGATCCTCTGACCATTGTATCTTCTGATTCTGAACTCAGAGGGAAGAACATGGCCTTCAGAGTTTCTTGCTTCTGGACTTCAGAGTTTCCACTATTCAGCTTCTGGATCTTCAGAGTCTTCTACACCATCAGAACATCTGAACCTTCAGTGTTTCTTGGTTATCAGAACTTCTGGATCTTCAGAGCTTCTAGCGACTGAGTCCACATCAGAGTTTGTATAGCTTCAGAACTTCTGAAGCTTTTCCACTGTTCATACTGAACATGGTGAATGCGAAAGCGTTGCTTGGGTTACCCTTTATACACAGTGCTTCTGATTTGTGTGAGATTGAGTTGAGGTCAGAGCCTGTAAATAGCACACTCAGAAAAACACGTTAGAGTACCACAATTGTTCATATCAAAAGGTTAACTTGTAATCATCAAAACATAGAGTTGTACTACTAGATCAAAACTTGATCTTACATTCACGGTTGGCTCCGTCTTGGGTGCTCTGCACTGATCGGCAGTGTGCCCCATTTTGTTACAATTGTAGCATTTGGGCCTCGTGTCGGGACAAGCATTGGCATAGTGCCCCGGCTCCCCACATCTGAAACAGGTCATCTCCTTCTTCAAAGTCTGATCTCCGGAACCTCCAGCAGCACCCGTCATGGGTCTGTAAGATCCGGAAGTAAATCCTCTTCCAGCAGGACGCTGATATGGCCCCCTGCTCTGAAATTTCTCTCTGCTCTGAAAATTTTGAGAGCCCGACCTCATCGGCCCTCCAGTTCCAGCCCGGTTTAGCCTCCGGTCCTTCATCAGTTCCACTTCCGTGGCCTTCTCCACCAACGACTGGAATCGCATGATTCCCAGTGGCCTCACTGAGTCCTCAATATCCGGCCTCAGTCCATTAACGAAACGCTTGCACATGTAGCGCTCGTTCACATGGTCATGGAAGAATTGGAAATGCTTCGCCAAAGATTCCAGCTTCGAAGCAAATTCCGGTACAGACATACCTCCCTGACGGAGTATCAGAAACTGTGACTCCCGCTCATCCCGAGCACTTGTTGGAAAGTATTTCTCCAAGAATGCGTCCCGGAAAGAGTTCCAGTTAATCTCTTCATGGTTGGCTTCCATGATTCCCTTGTTGCCTTTCCACTAGTACTCAGCATCGCCGAGCAACAGATAAGTCGCCATGCCCACCTTGGCACCCTCAACAGTCTGTAGTACGCCGAATATCTTTTCAACCTCCTGGATCCAGAGATCCGCTTTGTCTGGGTCAGTACCACCAGAGAACTTGGGTGGGTTTTGCCTCCTGAAATCATTGAGGCCTTTATTCTGGTCCAGAGTTACTTCCCTCTGACGCTGATGTTGTTCACGTGCTTCTTCAGCAGCACGCCTCATGGCATTATCGTTTGCTTGCGTCGTCACAGCTTGGGCCATAGTGGCCATCATCTCAGCTAACTGGTTAGTGTTCACCATGTTCTGTTAAGTTAGACAAACAGTTAGTACTCATCATAAGATAGCATTTCCATAACTATACAATATGATTAAGCAATAACTTCAATCAATTTTTAAGCGAAAAATCGCTTGCAGACAATCAATTTTCACTCTTTGCAGAGTCACACAACCTAGCACAGAAGACCTATTCCCCAACAACTCCCGAAAGACTCGACCGTGCTCTGATACCACATTGTAACACCCCGATTTCGGTGGCGTCACTTTAGTAACCAAAAGTAAACTTAATGCGGAAAAACGTGAATATATTTTTTTTTTTTTCGATTATAACTAAGACAAGACTGAAATAAATAAAACCCAAGTGCGAAAAGTAATAAAACTAATATACAACATATAAACAGCCCCCGCTGTAAGTAGCAACCTCGTCACGAGTGAACCTCCAGTGACGGGTAATAGAAGAGTAGCGCCCGTAGGCAAAAGTACAAACCAAAAGAAAAGGTTAAGTGTCCGCAACACTATCCCTCAAAATGAGAATAAGCTGGCCCATCGGCCTGAAACAAGACTTCCTAAGTCCAACCAACTCTCTGTGATTCCCGTAACGAAACCACACAAAAAGCTATAGGTGGGAAACTACCCTGTCCCGAATGAAACAAATGATGTTCAGAGCTAAGACTCTACTCCTACACTAATCCCATCTCGAGGAGCTCACACTAACACTCAATCCTACATGCTAGCGTGATCGTCGTCCGAATCTGAATCCAGAACGACTAAGTCTAGGTACATCCTCCGTCCTCCGCTCGCTATCGCGATGCGCTCCTGTTCCAGCATCCCAACTCTAGTTTCCCCCGAAGGGTGAACCGTCGTGAACTAGTCCGCCAAAGACATCTGACAAAGGGCGTTTGTTCGCCAAAGCACACACAGAAGACGCAAGGGTCAACTCCAAAGAATTATGTAAATAATAGCAAGGATATATACAGATAATAGGATAGCCACTTAGGCTTTTAGCTAGGGATAACATCCTAGGGTTGCATATCTCATGATGAATATAAACGACGATAAATCACAGTTAACATGCCTCAAATAGAATTAACAAGTATCAAACACACTCATCACTAAGTCAGTATGCATGTTGCATGAAATTTTCTTTATAAAATAGATTCCATTTTGACTTCCAATGCCTTCCTTCGAGGTTGTTATCATTACTTAAAGATTTTGAGGTTATTTAAGGTCTTATGAATTTTCTTTATAAAATAGATTCCATTTTGTCTTATCGCAAGTCTTATACATTTTCAGGATCTCCCAATCCCAAGTCGCTTCCAGAGGATGTCTCGATCCACTAAACAAAATTAAGGCCCGAACCTCGTTCGTCCTATCAAACTTTCTCAAAAACTCTCAAAATAAAATCGGCATGACCTGCCCGCTATTCTCACTAATCAGAAACTCAGATTTCATTGCAGAAGCATAATTAATTCATCACAATCAACAACATGTCATATATCCATAAATCTCATCATAAACACTTAACACTTAGCGTATAAAGCATGCACCACACATCCTAGATTACCCACATAGCACATAGCATGTAAGTCAATCTCAAAAACATTCAGTAGATGAATCATCTACATTGTCAGCCGAAGCCTCAGAAAACATTTTCCAATCACACACAATCCAGTGCATAAACAATAAACAATGTCGAAAACATCGACCCTAAGCATTAACTAGAGATTCAGTGAGAAGCCCTCACCTGTAGATTCTCCAGGACGATCTCCTAACACTTGTTCACAATCAAAGGCTTGCTCCTCTGGGAATTCCTCAAAATCACCTTTAGAGAAAAACCACAGAAATACTATCAGAATCTATCGAAAACTAAGCTATCGATACTTACTAAGGTTACTCGAAGTAATCTATACTCTAAGGTACGATAATCTAGCGCGAAAGACAAGTTTTCGGAAAAGGAAATTTTCCTCCTCCCCCCTAATAGGGCTCGGCCACTTTGTGCAATTATGGGGCTCGATTTTTCTTCGATCAAACTTGGTTCCTATGCTTTCATAAGCCGTAACTAAGGGTATTCTGAACTCGGAAAAATTATCGGATCAAAAACTGTCGCAGGGGTATTTTGGTCATGATTTTTAACTTAGGATTTTTCAAAACCGAAATCCCAAAAATAAAATTTTGCAGGGACGTCACCAACGACGTTTATGACAACTAATCCTACTAGCACTAAGCTAAGGCGATAGTTTTCAGCCTAAAGGTTGAAGCTTTACACCAAAAACTCCAAAAATGGGTATTTTAGGCTCAAATTGATTCCGGCGGAATTCCGGCGACATAACGGAAAATCTAACCCGGCAGAAGTGATCTTGGGCGCATAAGGAAGAGGTTTAGAATCAGAAATGAAAGATTCAGGATAGTTTTGCAAAAACCCATAAACTATCCGCTCATAAAACTCTACAGAAAAGCTATGGAAAAAGCGATCAGAGGTAAGGATTAGCGACTATACCTCGAAACCTTGAAGCAGCAACTAACGGATCAACGATCAAGCAAGTAATGAAGAAAATTCTTCTTCCTTCTTCCTTGGATGAACTCGCGGCCTTGAGGAGAGAAAATGGAGGAGTTTTGTGTTTTTTTCTCACTTGTTTGCTATATATAGAAGATGGAAATTCGCGGGAAAATGAAAGTTTCGCGAATCTGATTTTTCCGGCGTCATTCTCCGTGAATTCTAAGATAGGTTTTGGCGAAAGAATTCCAAAACTAAAATGAGGTCTCCTTATATTTTTGGCAACTAAAGCATAGTCGGTGTAAAACTATTTTACCCGATAAGTTGCTTTTTGCATCGAATGTCGGAATGGAAAACTTCCTTCTGAAGAAAGATTGAAATCATCAAGAGAAATGGGTGTGCGCGTGTAGAATATTCATTTGAAGCTCTGAATAGATAAAGTCTTCATTGTCGAGAAATTCTAGGGTTTTGAAGTACCAGGGATTCGGTTTCGGCAAACTTCTGATGATTGGAATCGGACGTTCGTAAATCCTAGAGTTTCGCCTCGAAACGATTGTGATATATGGAAAAAGAGAAGTTCTAACATTTCTCTGAAGATTTTTGGAATTAACTTCCGTCGTGCCTAAAAGTGAAAATTAGCTATATACTAGGGTTTCTGACCTAGGTTTAAGCGTATAACTATCGTGCTATAACTTTTATCGACTTCAATACGAACCTCAGACTTTTCCTGAACTTTCTCCTTCATACATTTATTTCATTTACTAAACTCTTGTTCAGGTTTCCCTTCGCCATGCATCAAACCTACTGGTGAATAAGAATTTATTCACTTGGTATAAACTGAAAAACTTGGGCCTTACATCATGACATCTTGCTCAACTTCATATTCCTTGAGCATCTGCTTCATCCAAATAAGTTGAGTACAACTGCTTCCAGCAGCTATATATTCAGCTTCAGCTGTGGATAAAGACACGCAGTTTTGCTTCTTGCTAAACCAAGAGATTAAGATGTTTCCAAAGAAGAAACACCCTCTAGATGTACTCTTTCTATCATCAGCACTCCCTGCCCAATCTGCATCACAATACCCTACAAGAGAAGAGTTAGTATCATTTGTATAAAGAATCCCATAGTCACAAGTACCATTTATGCACTTAATGATTCTTTTCACTTGTAAGAGATGACTGGTCTTTGGAGCAGCTTGATATCTTGCACAAGCACCAACAGCAAAGGTAATGTCAAGTCTGCTAGCAATGAGGTACAACATACTTCCAATCATGCTTCTATATAAGCTTTGATCAACATCCTCTCCCTGATTGTCTTTAGACAACTTGATATGTGTAGCAGCAGGAGTCCTTTTATGTCCAGATTTTTCAAGTCCAAACTTCTTGACAATGCCCCTAGCATACTTACTCTGGGAAATAAACATGGAGTCTTCTATTTGTTTGATCTGAAGTCCCAGAAAGTAGTTCAATTCAACAACTAAGCTCATCTCAAACTTTGACTTCATTTGTTGGACAAAATGTTCCACCATCGTGTTCGACATCCCACCAAACACAATATCATCAACATATATCTGTGCAATCATGAGTTTTCCTCTTTCATTTTTCACAAATAATGTCTTGTCTATTCCTCCCTTGCAATAACCATTGCTCACCAGAAACTCTGTAAGACGTTCATACCAAGCCCTAGGAGCCTGTTTTAATCCATACAATGCTTTCTTGAGTTTGTAGACATGTTCAGGATGATGTGGATCTGTGAATCCCTTTGGTTGTTCAACATAAACTTCCTCATTCAGATAGCCATTTAGAAAGACGGTTTTGACATCCATTTGGAATAATCTGAACTTCAAAAGACAGGAAACACCAAGCAAAAGTCTTATGGATTCCAACCTAGCCACTGGAGCAAAGGTTTCATCAAAGTCTACTCCTTCAATCTGAGTGTATCCTTGAGCCACCAGTCTTGCTTTGTTTCTAGTTACTACACCATTCTCATCTGACTTGTTCTTGAAAATCCACTTGGTTCCTATGATGTTTACTCCCTCAGGCCTAGGAATGAGATCCCATACTTCATTTCTTCTGAATTGATCAAGTTCTTCTTGCATAGCATTTATCCAGTATTCATCTGTCAGAGCCTCCTTGACATTCTTGGGTTCTAACTTGGATATAAAACACTCATGAGCAATGTAGCTTCTAGCCCTGGTAGTAACTCCTTCTTTGAGGTCACCAATAATATTATCTTGAGGATGATTCTTTTGAATTCTGATCGATGGAGCTTTATTGCAGAGGTCATCTGGTGATCTTGCTCATCAGAACTGGTTTCTGATTCAATGTCGAGGTCAATAGTTGGGACATCGGCTGTGACATGTGGACCATCATCATCTTCAGTTGCTCCAGTGTCTTCTCTTTCATTTGGTTGATCATCAATAGAGACATTTACAGATTCCATCATTACCTTTGTTCGAGAATTGTACACTCTGTAAGCTTTGCTGTTTGTAGAGTATCCCATGAAAATTCTTTCATCACTCTTAGGATCTAGCTTTCTTCTTTGTTCACGATCAGCCAGAATATAACATTTACTCCCAAAGATATGAAAGTGTTTCACAGTTGGCTTCCTTCCTTTCCAGAGTTCATATAGAGTGACTGTGGTTCCAGCTCTAATGGTTACTTTATTGTGAATGTAACAGGCTGTGTTCATGGCTTCTGCCCAGAACTTGTTGGAAATCTTCCTTGCATGAAGCATAACCCTGGTGGATTCTTGAAGAGTCCTATTTTTCCTTTCAACAATACCATTCTGCTGAGGTGTAATTGGAGCTGAGAATTCATGGCTTATTCCTTCTGAATCACAGAAGTCAGAGAATTTGGAGTTCTCAAACTCTCTTCCATGATCACTTCTGATTCTTACTATAGAGCAATTCTTCTCAGTTTGAAGTTTCAGACATAGTTTTTTGAATATGTCAAAGGTTTCTGATTTTTCTTTCATGAAGTCAATCCAAGTGAACTTGGAATAATCATCAACACAGACATAAACATATTTCTTACCTCCTAGACTTTCTACCTGCATGGGTCCCATCAAGTCCATGTGAAGAAGTTCAAGGACTTTTGTTGTAGTTGGATGCTGAAGCTTTGCATGAGATGTTTTGGTCAGCTTTCCAATCTTGCATTCTCCACATATCTTTTCTTCATCTATTTTCAGTTTTGGTAGCCCTCGAACAGCATCTTTAGAGATAACTTTCTGCATACTCTTGAGATTGATGTGACCTAAACGTTGGTGCCATAGATTCAACTCATCCACCTTTGATATCAAACATCTAGACACTTGGGCTTTCTTTTGTGGAATCCACATGTAGCAATTGTCTTTGGACCTGACACCTCTCATCACAATCTCTTGATCACTAGTGGTAACTATGCATTCAGTCTTGCTAAACATCACATCCAGATCTTGATCACACAACTGACTTATACTGATTAGATTTGCTGCCAACCCCTTGACAAGAAGAATGTTGTTCAGATTAGGAGATCCAGAGTTTACCAATTTCCCAATGCCTTTGATTTTTCCTTTAGCACCATCTCCAAAGGTGACTGATTTGCTGGAGTATTCCTTGAGATTTTCCAGATACTCCTTATTCCCAGTCATGTGTTTTGAGCAGCCACTATCAAAATACCAGTCTTCACTTGATGAAACTCTAAAAGATGTGTGTGCTATAAGACATGAAACTTCTCCTTTGGGTACCCAAGCTTTTTTAGATGTTTTGTGAACCTTCTGGATCTGAGGATATCCGTATAGCTTGAAGCAGTAGGGCTTAATGTGACCAAACCTTCCAAAATAATGACATCTCCATGGAATTTGAGCAGTAGCCTTCTGAGTAGTAGGATGTTGAGGCATATGTTGTGACATCGGGCTTGACATCTGATGGTTCTCTGGGTTTTTAAACTCAGAGTTTTTGTTAGCTCTTACAAACTTCCTTGATGCTTTCTGATTACCTCCATTCTCAGACTTGTAACTGAAACCAATGCCTTTAACACTCTTTCCTTGCTTGCTTGTTTCTTCCAGAATCTCTTCAAGCATATCCACTATTCAACATACGCACTGACTTGTAGGTATTTTCCAGTTTGGTTGTCAGTGTAGCTACTTTCTCTTGAAGATCAGCTATAGTTAACAAAAGCTTGGCTTTTTCAACAGTTTCAAGATCCTTTAATTTTGAGTTCCATTTATCCAATTCATCTTGCAGTTTATTAATGGTCTCCCTCAGGTTTTCATTTTCAATCTTAACTTGTTTCATCTCATCTTCTTGCTCCTTCAGATGTTTGCAAGTTTCCTTCCATTTAACATGTAAGAGTTTGTATGTCTCTTCCAAATCCTCAAATGTCATTTCATCACCACTGGAATCTGAGTCATTTATAGCCCCTGAGAAGGCATTAACCTTGTTGGCAGATAACTCTTCCTCATCCTCAATATCTTCATCTAACCATGTCACTACCATGCCTTTCTTTTGTTTCTTCAAGTAGGTTGCACACTCAAATCTAATGTGACCATAACCCTCACATTCATGACACTGAACACCCTTGTTTAGGCCTGATTTGTCCTCTTCTTTGACCTTTCGCTGGGAATTGTAGGATTTAGAGTTGTCTGACTTAATGTCCTGGACATTTGGCCTAGTCCTTCTGTCTATCTTCCTTAGAGCTCTGTTGAATTTTCTAGCAAGAAGTGTCAGAGCTTCAGATAGATTCTCACTTTCACTATCAACATCATCTCCTTCAGTGGTGTTGGATACAAAAGCAATACTTTTGGTCTTATTTTCAGGTTTTTCACCCAACTTTAACTCATAAGTCTGCAGAGAACCAATCAGCTCATCCACTTTCAAACTGCTGATATCTTGAGCTTCTTCAATAGCAGTGACCTTCATTGCAAACTTGCTGGTTACAGACCTCAAGATTTTCCTCACAAGCTTTTCATCTGACATAGGTTCTCCCTGAGCAAATGAAGCATTTGACAGATCACGCACACGCATGTAATATTCAGAAATTGTCTCATCTTCTGTCATTGTCAAGTTCTCAAAACGAGTAGTAAGCATCTGGAGTCTAGACATCCTCACCCTGGTTGTACCTTCATGTGCTGTTTTCAAAATCTCCCAAGCATCTTTGGCTACAATGCAAGTATTAATCAATCTAAACATGTTTTTGTCCACAGCATTGAAGATAGCATTCATTGCTTTTGAGTTTGCCATAGAAGCTTCTTCTTCAGCACTTGTCCATTCATCCTCAGGTTTTTCTTCAGGAGTAGATGTACTTCCTTCTACTTGAGCTTTGACAGGATGCTTCCAGCCTTTGACAACAGCCTTCCAAGTTTTGATATCAATATACTTGAGAAAGGCTATCATTCGAACCTTCCAGTAATCATAATTGGAGCCATCCAGGATTGGTGGCCTGTTGATCGATCCTCCTTCCTTATTGTCCATGAGATCAAGAAAATATCTCCCTGGAGCTCACCCACACAGAACAGGGGTGCCTGCTCTGATGCCAATTGAAATTCTAGATCCCTTAGAACAAATGTCCTGCACGATGCTGGGACAATCGATTAGAACATCATATGACTGAAAAGCATGAACACAAAAAAAAACAAACAACTAAAAGAAACAGGACACAGAAAGTTGTTAACCCCGTTCGGTGAAACTACACCTACGTCTGGTTAGCTTTCGCCCAATGAAAAGGAATTCCACTATCTCAAGAACTAGGTATTACAGACCCACATGAACACATCAAGTTCTTTGTTCTTAACCTAATCTACCCAGTGGTATTCTACTTAGAACCACAGCCTAAGTATGAGAGCCCCTCTCACTTTTCCTCAATCACTGCCACAGTGATTGGTAACAACAATAACACAAGGTTTGTTTGACACTCAAACACAACACAGAACTCAGTCTCACTTTATAGAATCAGTGAGCGAGACTAGTTCACAACTAACAAAGACAAAGAACAACTTACACTCTTAAGAACACTTGATCTTCAAGGTAATTCTCTCGTCCTCAAGCTACAGGTCTTTCTCTATATATATATACTTCAGCAGCAGCGGCTAGGGTTTGTTTGGGCTGAAGAACACTTTGATGCAGCTCATATCAGTAGAGAATCTTCCAAGATCTGATATGAGTGATCAACAAATAAAATAGAAACAAATCTTTTAATCACAGATTTGTTCCAACAATTAACAACCCGCAATTGGCTCCCAACATTCAGTTACTTGACCTTCAAGTAAGCACAAAACATACCATAAAACATAACCATAAGGGACCCACTTGCATGCCAGCAGGGGCGGATGCCCTGGCCTTCACCAAGGCAGATGTCACAACATCGGCTCGGACATCAGGTTGTTTTTGACAAAATTGATGACAACAAGGAACAACAATTTAGAAGACTTAGCATCAAATTTATGCAATCTATCCTCAGTATTAAGAACATAACAAACACAACTAAAAGGATGAAAGTAAGAAATGTTGAGTTTTATGTTCTTCCACAATTCATAGGGTGTCTTATTCAGAATTGGTCTCACAGAGATTCTGTTCTGAATGTAACACGCTGTGTTTACTGCCTCTGCCCAAAAGTGCTTAGCCATGCCAGTTTCTTGGAGCATGGTTCTAGCCATCTCCTGAAGAGTTCTGTTCTTCCTCTCAACAACACCATTTTGTTGAGGAGTTATGGGACAAGAGAAATCATGTGCAATTCCATAGGAATCAAACAGACTCTCAAACTTGTCATTCTCAAACTCTCCACCATGGTCACTTCTGACACGCACAATCCTACAAGCCTTCTCGTTTTGCACTTGGGCTATGAAGGTAGAGAACACAGCATGAGACTCATCCTTGCGGGTTAGAAACTTTACCCATGTCCAGCGGCTATAGTCGTCAACAATGACTATCACATATCTCTTGCCACCTATAGACTCAGTTTTCACTGGTCCAAATAGGTCGATATGCAGAAGTTCCAACGGCCTTGAGGTTGAGACAACGTTCTTTGCCTTGAAAGGGACTTTCGTGAATTTGCCTTTCTGACATGCTTCACATAAAGCGTCTGAAGAGAACTTCAGAGTGGGCAAGCCCCTGACAAGGTTTAGCTTGCTCAGCTGAGAGATCTTTCTCATACTGGCATGCCCTAACCGTCTATGCCATACCCATTGCTCTTCATTAACAGACAGAAGGCACTTCACATTCTGAGCCTCCAACTCAGATAATCTGATCTTATAAATGTTGTTCTTCCTCTTGCTGTTAAACAGAACAGAGCCATCGATCTGACTTACAGCCCGGCAGGACTTTTGATTAAAGATAACATCATAACACTTGTCAGCTAATTGACTTATAGACAAAAAGTTATGAGTTAAGCCGTCTACCAATAAAACATTGTCAATGCATGGACTATTATCTACACAAATAGTACCAGTACCAACAATTTTACCCTTTTCGTTGCCACCAAAGCCAACTTCGCCTCCAGGCTCAAGTTTTAGCTCTTGGAACATTCGCCTTTCTCCCGTCATGTGACGCGAGCATCCATTGTCCAGATACCATGATTGGTGTTTCAGTGGAGCTATCAAGGATATCTGCAACATAGATAATCTTATCCTTAGGTACCCACTTTCTGGGTCCTCTCTTGTTAGTTACCCCAGAGGTTCTGATCACCTTGGGTTTCTCAACATGGTAATGTAAAGGAGTTTTTGCATGATATTTAGACATGGAGAAAGATCCCTTTTTAAGAGGGGGTTTGGCGGCTTCAGCAGGTAAAGGATCAGGTAAAATGGTACCAGAGGGAACAAAGCATTCATACAAAGATTTAGCTTTAGGCACTGAAGGCTCATTTCTAATTGGTTTAGAATAGCCAATGCCATGCATTCCATTTCTGCTTACGCCATAGATCATTGAAGCCATCTGTCTACGCTTTTAGCCAGGAATCTTTGAAAAGATTTTTCATACTTAGATCCATGCTTACTATTAGAGGCGTCACAGGCAATAACTTCTTCTAACTTAGCAATTTGATTTTTAAGCACAGAGTTAGAATTTACTAAAGCATGGTTATCATTTTTCAAATCATAAATGATTTTCTCATGTTCAGAAGGAGTCTTAGAAACAGCAGATAAGTTCTTTTTCAGCTTCTTATGCTTAGATAATAAAGAGTTATACTTATCCATGATATCAGACAAAGCATGTTTCAGTTCAGAGGTTGAGAAAGAAGCGAATACCTCATTTTCATCGTCTGAGTTAGGATCTCCTTCTGATTCTGAGTCAGAGTCAACAACATCCTTTGACTCTGCTTCTTTGTCTTTGACAATGGCCATGAGTCCTTGGATTTCACCATCAGAGTCAACATCCTCTGACTCTAATTCATCAAAAGTCACCATCAGACTTTTCCTAGTCTTGAAGTGCTTCTTTGGCCTCTTGTCCTTCTTCAACTTTGGACAGTCACTTTTATAGTGCCCTGATTCTTTGCACTCAAAGCATGTGACTTCCTTAATTGAGGACTTCTTCTGACCTGAGGATTCAGACTTTCCTTTGGTCTTTCCAGAGCCTTTGTACTTGCTCTGCCTGTGCTTCCAGATGCGATTGAGTCTTTTAGAGATCAGAGTCAGCTCATCTTCATCAGAATCTTCTGATGCTTCTTCAGATTCTTCTGCTTCAGCTTGAAGAACTTTTGAATTTTCTGCTTTAGCCTTCTCAGATTTGGATTTTAAGGCTATTGACTTCTTCCTCATATCTTGCATCTCTGAGCGCTTCAGCTCATGGCACTTCAGTATGCTGATGAGTTCTTCTAAACTCATACGCTCAACGTCTCTCGTAAGCTCTATTGAAGTCACCAAGGGCATCCAACTTTCAGGAAGACTTCTGATGACCCTTATGACATGATCTTTTGTTGTGTAGCTCTTGTTGAGAGGTCGTATTCCAGCTACAAGCAACTGAAATCTGGAAAACATTTCTTCAATGGACTCGTTTGGCTCCATGATGAAGGATTCATACTTTTGGATCAAAGACAATGCCTTTGATTCTTTGACTTTCTTGTTTCCTTCATGAGACATCTTCAGGGATTCAAAGATGCCTTTTGCATACTCACGATCTGTAATCTTCTGGTACTCTTCATAAGAGATAGCACTTAGAAGAATTGCTCTAGCTTTGTGATGTTGTGAGTAAAGCTTCTTTTGATCTGCAGTCATCTCTGACCTTGGGATATTCTTGCCTTCTTCATCAACTGGACGCTCATAGCCATCCACAATAATATCCCAGAGATCTGCATCAAAACCCAGAAAGAAACTTTCAAGTCTATCTTTCCAATATTCGAACCTTTGGCCATCGAACATGGGAGGCTTTGCATTGTAACCATCTTTTTGAGTTTCACTGGTGGTAGCCATTGTTTTTCACACCGGCCCGGATCACTGAACACTGTTAGGTGTGGTAATCAGAACTTGCGCTCTGATACCAATTGAACGTATGAAAAACGGTAGAAAGGGGGGGGGTTTGAATAACGTTTTCAAGATAAAACTTCCACCTTAAAGATTTTAACAAATCTTTCGAGAACTAAGTGCTTAGATAAGAGATAGAAAAGCACACAAGGATTTTTATCCTGGTTCACTTGATAAATCCTTCAAGCTAATCCAGTCCACCTGTTAAGGTGATTTCTTCCTTCTTAGAATGAAGGCAATCCACTAATCATGTAAAGGTTACAACTGCACTTGAAACCTACAAGTGACTAACAATTACACTGACTTAGCTCACACTAAGATTCACTCTCTTAGTCTTCTCTAGGATCCGATCAAACTTGATCTCCTAAAGGTAACTAAACAAACTGTTTAAGAAAGAATGTTTACAAAGGATTTGCTTCTGAAAAGCTAATAGTAAACACAATGAATTCAGATGAAAGAATGCTTAGAAGGTTTTGAATATAGTTTGCGCGTGTGTAATTCTTCCAACCACATCTTTCAATCTTCAGCCTCTATTTATACTCCAAGGATTAGGGTTTGAACGCTGCATGGAAATGCTACCGTTGGAGGGCAGTTCTGGAAATTCTAGCTTCTGTTGTGGCTAAGAATGTTAGGTAGGTCGTCAGGATAGTACATTTGCTATTGTAGTTGGATAGTGACTTGACCTTTAAACCTAGTAGACTTCTGATCAGGGGAATGCTTCATGTTGGAACTTGTGAAGCCAGTTGATCAGAGTCAGAGGGAAAGCACAGATCCTCTGACCGTTGTATCTCCTGATTCTGAACTCAGAGGGAAGTACAAGGTCTTCAGAGTCATCTTGCTTTTGGACATCAGAGTTTCCACTATTCAGCTTCTGGATCTTCAGAGTCTTCTACACCATCAGAACATCTGAACCTTCAGAGTTTCTTGGTCATCAGAACGTCTGGATCTTCAGAACTTCAAGTGACTGAGTCCATATCAGAGCTTGTATGACTTCAGATCTTCTGAAGCATTTCTACTGTTCAGAGTGAACATAGATGTTGCGAAAGCGTTGCTTGGGTCACTCTTTATGCACAGTGCTTCTGATTTGTGTGAGATTGAATTGAGGTCAGAGCCTGTAAATAGCACACTCAGAAAAACACGTTAGAGTACCATAATTGTTCATACTAAAATGTTAACTTGTAATCATCAAAACATAGAGTTGTACTACTCGATCAAAACTTGATCTTACACCAGGTGTAGCGCTGTATTCGAAAGTCAGCATCTAAGGCTTATCAGGACTCTTAGATGAAAAGGCACTATCAGAAGAAGGTACCTATGGCTAGGAGGCTCAAATACCCTCATGAAGAATGGTTCGAGAAGTCTAAAGAAAATGATGGCCAGAAGGGCCAAAGTTGGAAGGGTAAGGACAAGTCCTATGTCCCCAATGCTGACTTGCCCATAAACCAATGGTTTTGGCCAGCACCCCCAAAACCAAAGCCACACCAAAAGTGGCAGAAGATTGATTTGGGGCAAGGGTCTTCTTATGTCAACAATTCCCGTGTGTCAAGAACATACTCATATGGCTCAAAAAATATTATGGGCCAGAGCAGATGACAAGGACCCAATTTCGACGCTTCCTAAGAAAAAGGAAAGCTGAGAGAGACAGGGGTGGCAAGTTTCGCTCGCTATGTGATATCAAGCCAGAGGAAAGTGATGGTAAACCCAGTGTGGCGTCAATCATAAACCAGCTCGATCATGCCATCAAACAGGGAATGCCCATGCCACCAAGTACAACCAAGGATAAGGCAAAGGTCACAGCTGAGGATGAAGATGAAGATATGCTCCAAGATTTCGACGATAGTGATGGAGAATACCTCAACATATCATGTGTAGCATCAATTCTGCCTGCTGATTTCGACAAGATATCAGAGGTAACTGAAGGCGACGAGGACTATTACGTCGAAGAAGAAGCTGATGACAATCCCCTATGTTACTATGTGATGCAGAAATGGGCGGTCGAGGATGACAGAGCTATTTTCCGAAGGCCTTCAGATCACATGAAGAGCCATTTGAAACCCCTGTTTGTGTGGGCCAAAGTCGAAGACAAAGGAGTCAACAAGGTTTTAGTCGACGGCGGAGCCGCAATTAATCTAATGCCCAGATTTATGCTAAAGAAGTTGGGTAAAACAGAGGCAGACTTGATCCCTCATGATATGGTCTTATCAGATTATGAAGGTAAGACAAGCACGTCCATGGGTGCAATCATGTTGAACATAACTATAGGTACAGTAAGCAGATCCACCCTTTTCATTTCTGTGCCTTCAAAGGCCAACTACAACTTGTTGTTGGGCAGAGAATGGATCCATGGAGTAGGGGCAGTGCCTTCTACCTTACATCAAAGGATCTCCATTTGGAAAGCAGATGGAGTGGTCGAGAATGTACAAGCAGATCAGAGCTATTACCTAGCAGAAGCAGGCTACGTCGACAAGAAGAACTTCGAAAAGAATCTGGCTACAATTGCTCCTTTGGATACAGTGGCCAACCAGTTCTTCAATCCTTACTCAGAGTACTCTGTGACCTTGGACCCCATTCGAGGTTTGAATCTCAATCAGTCATGCAAGGCAGATGCCATGGATGGATGGCAGAGTGAGGAAGATAAAGATGCCACTAAGGAAGTGGCAGAACCACATAATGATAATTAATTCGAGCCTAGATCGAATTTCGGCTTACGCGGCCGAGAATAAGGTAAAAACGGCTCTGGAGGCCGACAGAATGGCTGGGAATGCGGCCATCAAAGGAAAAATTGATACTTCAATTGTGCCTGTCGAAATGATGATTCAAGAAATGGAGGATGACTTGTGCTTGGAAAATAAGCCAGGTGAAGAAAGCATAGAAGACTTGTGCGATCTAAGGCTGGATTGCATCTATGACGATGGTCCTCTGGGGTTCGAAAAGCCTCTAGTAGATACCATAAAAAAGATGGAGGCTCAGGATCCTTTGGAGGAAATAGATCTGGGTGATGGGTCGAAGAAAAGGCCAACCTACATAAGTGCTCTCATTGATCCAGAGCTCAAAGGCAGAATGGTGGATTTGCTAAAATAGTTCAAAGATTGTTTTGCTTGGGACTATGATGAAATGCCCGGACTCAGTCGAGAATTGGTGAAATTACAACTACCAATCAAAGAAGACAAGAAGCCAGTGAAACAGTTGCCTAGAAGGTTCCACCCAGATATCTTGGTGAAGATCAAAGAAGAAATCGAAAGGCTCCTGAGGTGCAAGTTCATTAGAACGGCCAGATATGTCGATTGGCTAGCCAACGTAGTCCCAGTGATCAAGAAAAATGGCAAGATGAGAGTTTGTATTGACTTTCGCGATCTGAATGCTGCTACGCCCAAAGATGAGTATCACATGCCTATTGCTGAAATGATGGTTGATTCTGCGGCTGGCCATGAGTATTTGAGTTTGTTAGATGGCTATTGTGGCTACAACCAGATTCTTATTGCCAAAGAAGACGTGTCGAAGACAACTTTTCGATGTCCTGGTGCCTTAAGGACATATGAGTGGGTGGTCATGCCATTTGGATTGAAAAACGCTGGCGCGACCTACCAAAGGGTAATGAATACCATTTTCCATGACTTTATTGAAACTTTTATGCAGGTTTATATCGACGACATAGTGGTAAAATCTCCATCAAGAGATGACCACTTGTTGCATCTAAGAAAATCGTTCGAAAGAATGAGGAAGCATGGTTTAAAAATGAACCCCCTCAAGTGTGCTTTTGGTGTAATTGCTGGTGATTTTTTGGGCTTTGTGGTGCACAAAAAGGGCATCGAGATCAACAAAAACAAAGCCAAAGATATTCTCGACACGAGCCCACCCACCAGTAAGAAGCAGTTGCAGTCATTACTGGGGAAAGTCAACTTCCTTAGAAGGTTCATTGCCAACCTCAGTGTGAAGACCAAGACCTTTTCCCCGCTTCTTCGACTCAAGAAGGAAGAAACATTCCGGTGGGAAGCAGAGCACCTGAAGGCCTTCGAAGAGCTCAAGGAATACTTGTCAAGCCCTCCAGTGATGATGCCACCTATAAAAGGAAAGCCAATGAGGCTATACATTTCGGTGACAGAAGAAACCATTGGAAGCATGCTAGCTCAAGAGGATGAAAATGGTATCGAAAGAGCCATCTTTTATTTAAGTTGTATTTTGAATGATGCGGAAACTCGATACACTATGATCGAGAAACTGTGTTTGTGTCTATATTTCTCTTGTACGAAGCTGAAATATTATATAAAGCCAGTTGATGTAATGGTTTTTTCTCATTATGACATAATAAAGAACATGTTGTCCAAACCTATCTTGCATAGTCGAATTGGTAAATGGGCTTTAGCTCTAACCGAATATTCACTTACGTATGTCCCTTTGAAAGCAATCAAGGGACAAGCAGTAGCAGACTTCTTGGCGGACCACACATTGCCTAAAGACGTTATAACCTATATAGGAATTCAGCCTTGGAAGTTGTTTTTCGACGGCTCAAGCCATAGAAAGGGATCAGGGATTGGAATGCTTATCATATCCCCACAACGCATCCCCACTAAGTTCATGTTTAGGATTCGAGAGAATTGTTCTAACAACGAAACCGAATATGAGGCTTTAATCTCTGGCCTCGAAATCTTATTGGCTTTAGGGGCCAAGAACGTCATTATAAAAGGCGATTCAGAATTGGTAATAAAACAACTTACCAAAGAATATAAGTGTGTCAGTGAAAACCTATCCAGGTATTGCGTTAAGGCCATGGGGCTATTAGCAAATTTCAACCAAGCAGGAATCGGCCACGTACCTAGAATAGACAATCAAGAAGCCAACGAATTGGCACAAATTGCTTCCGGGTACACGGTAGATAAAGACAGGTTGAAGGAACTGATCGAAGTCAAAGAAAAGTTAAATCCACTGGATCTCGACATCCTGGTAATTGATAACTTGACACCCAATGATTGGAGAAAGCCCATCGTTGACTATTTGCAAAATCCTGTAGGAACCACGGACAGGAAAATCAAGTACAGGGCGTTAAATTATACCATTATGGGCAACGAATTGTTCAAGAAAAATGTCGATGGAACCTTGCTAAAGTGCTTAAGTGAGGATGATGCCTTCATGGCAATCTCAGCTGTGCACGATGGATTATGTGGCGCTAATCAAGCGGGAGCCAAAATGAAGTGGATCTTATTTCGACAAGGCATGTACTGGCCAACTATCATGAAAGACTGCATCGAATATGCAAAGGGATGTCAGGATTGTCAGAAGCACGCAGGGATCCAGCATGTGCCAGCCAGCGAGTTGCATTCCATCATCAAACCATGGCCATTCAGAGGTTGGGCCTTAGATTTAATTGGCGAAATTAATCCAGCTTCGTCAAGGCAACACAAATACATAATTGTGGCTATAGATTACTTCACTAAGTGGGTGGAGGCCATTCCATTGCAAAACGTTACTCAAGATACAGTGATCAATTTTAGACAAAATCACATTATATATCGATTTGGCCTACCAGAATCACTCACAACAGATCAAGGCACGGTGTTTGTAGGTCGAAAAGTAGCATCATTCGCGGAGTCTTGGGGCCTAAAACTCCTAACTTCAACCCCTTACTATGCCCAAGCAAATGGTCAAGTGGAGGCTGCCAACAAAATCGTGATCATTTTGATCAAAAAACATGTGGGTCGAAAACCCAAAAGTTGGCATGAGACTTTAGGCCAGATTCTACGGGCTTATCGAAATTCGCCTAGGGAAGCCACGAGGGCAACACCTTTTCGACTAGCATATGGTCAGGAGCCAGTTTTGCCAGCAGAAGTTTATTTGCAATCTTGTAGAATCCAAAGGCAAGAAGCGATCCCTAGTGAAGATTATTGGAATATGATGCTCGATGAGTTGGTAAATCTCGACGAAGAAAGACTATTGGCCTTAGACGTTTTAACCAGGAAAAAGGATCACATTGCAAAAGCGTATAACAAAAAGGTTAGAATTCGATCTTTTATTGTTGGTGATTACGTTTGGAAAGTCATTCTGCCGGTGGATTAAAAAGATAGAAACTATGGCAAATGGGCCCCCAATTGGGAAGGTCCGTTTAAAGTCGAGAAAGTGCTTTCTAATAACGCTTATTCGATTAAGGAATTGGGTGGTCAATGTCGACGTGTAACAATAAATGGAAAGTACTTGAAAGAGTATAAGCCAATGTTGCATGAAGTTAAAATCGGATAAGCATATAGTAGAACAAGTATTGCCAAATCAAAGTGTTTTATTAATCAAATGGAACATTACAAGTATGGCGAATGTTCCATGCTAGAACATATAAAGGGAAGGTAGTACCCAAAGTATGAGAAAGGTGATGAGAAAGCTCAGAAAGAGAAGCTCTAACCGCTTAGAGAGAGAAAGTGTAACTGAACTTCAATGCTATAAATGTTCAAATGAGCTAAGAGTCCCTTACAATTGGTATTTCCCCCTATTTATAGAAGTGGGGTTGGGCTTTGGCGCCTTTAACCTGCATAAATGGGCCAGTTGGGCCTCGGGGAGGGTGGCCCAATGTCATGGCGCGTTCCCTGCCAAAGGTCAGGTTCCCTGGGGTCTCGCCCAGTCCACAAGTCCACAAGAAACCGAGCTCGAAACATGAGAGCTAAGTGTGTCTTTAAGTAAGAAATAAGGCGAAATCCCTAAGAATATTGAAAACTCTAGAAGTGAAAAATAATGGCCAACATGGCGTAATAAATAAAGCCTTCACAATCAACACTTTGGATCTCCAACCGTGCCCTCCTCTTCCGGGCGATCCAAGTACACAAGTTGGCTTGTGGAGAAGGCTTCTAGTCCTCCCGCCTCAACATAGTTACGCACGTGCCTTGAATCAGGATACTCTGTCGCGTGTTGTGTCCATCCCACGCGTCAAGCCTTGAAATGACACCAGGGTCAGTGAATCCCCTAAATCTCAACCGCTACCTTTGACATGTCCCTTCTAGTCACATCACAACTTTAACAATTTGAATTTCAACCAATCGGCAGCAGCCGTTGCGGCTTTCATTTAGTGCGGCACCCCCGTTTCCCCAAAATCAGTGTCACGTCTCCTGAGATAATCATTCCACCTTTGCCATGATGAGGCACGTTCTCCCAACCGCTCTTATCCTAACCTTTAAATTCAACTCCTTTCTCTCACTTGCCACTTTTGAAACCCTCCACAGCCTTGCAAAGTTAACCAAGCTATTACCTCAGCATCTTCCCCTCTTCCATCTCAATTCCTTTCTGCAAAAAGATGACTCCTCAACGCCGCACCAAAAGATCCTCACGACTCCAAAGCCCCGCTCAAACATCCCACGCCCCGGCCATTCCTCCTCCTGCCGGGGGGCATCCCCTTCATGAAAACGAAAAGAATGCCTTATGGCACAAAATTCTTTCTACCCTCCCTTCGTCCGCCACCAGAGAACCCGTTCTGAAAGCCATCTGCCAACCCTCTGAGTTGTCCACTGACAAATCCATCGCCGAGCTGGTACGCCGAGCCGGAGGGTTTTGCCGTGAAAAATCTCTCGAGGATATCCTTATCACCAGCAGGGGCTTGAGCAGCCGTCGCCCCTGGAAGTGCCGCATACTCGAGCAAGGTGCGGAAGAGCCCCACTTCTTCTACGTTTATGAGTACTTCTTTCTTGACCTAGGGATCAAACTACCCTTCTCCCCCTTTCTTTGCCAGGTTTTGAGAGAAATCAACGTGGCCCCAAGCCAACTTCATTTGAACGCTTGGGCCTTCGCCCGATGCTACGAGATCCTGTGTGATGCCATCAACCTTGAAGCCAAAACCTCTCATTTCTTTTACTTCTATGGCGTGGAACCAAGATCCTTGAAAGCTGAGACTCCCGGGTGGGTATCCCTGAAGTCCCGAACGGGTCGACAGCGTCTCCATCCTTATAAGAGTAATATCAAAATGGGGCCCGGGCGCCGATATTTTTGCATAATCGTGCACCCCTCCTATCCTGAAGCTTTCACACGTCGGGATGGGACTGCTTCATTTCCTCTTTACTGGACCGAGGATCCTCGCGACGTTCCTCCACCAGCCGACACATCACTGGACAATGAAGACAAAGCCATGCTCGAAGCCGCTCGCGAAAACACACTCGACACCCTCCTAGAAGGGATTGACTTTACTGCGGCCGCATTACAGCGCGCCCTAACTGCCGATCCACTCAGGTTTCCTCCTGTTTTCAATACCCAGGTGAGCAAGAGGAAACGCGCCGCCGCCGATTCTGAAGTCGAGACTGCCGCTCTTCCGTCGAAGAAGGTCAAAGGATCTTCTTCAACTGACCCCGTTCCCGGCGCAGCTGGGACTGATGAGGCTACACCGGGTGTGGCCGCATTGCAGCCTACTGACGACCTAGCTCCCAGACTCCATGGTGGTGCCGCTCCGCCTTCCCCCCGAAGAGGTCCCAGAAATCCAAAGAAGTTAACCCCAGTTCAGAGGGAAAACCCGGGGTCGAGACTTCCTCGCCCCGAAAGTTGAAAAACAAAAAGAGAGGCGAGAAATCTTCGACTGGTGAAGCGTCCGCCCCACGCCTAGAGAAAAAGAAGAAAAAGAAAGGCGAGAGACCCCCAACTGACGAAG